>NC_029790.2:31965309-31983767 GCF_000816755.2 Arachis ipaensis
GATGATAATTAAAATTGCATGATTCATGTAGGTAGCTTGCATTTAGAATAGATTGCATTGCATGAGATTCCACCATTCTAACTTTACCCTTTCTCTTGAATTTAGCATGAGGACATGCTATTGTTTAAGTGTGGGGAGGTTGATAAACCCATATTTTATGATATAATTTGTGCTCAAATTGAGTGTTTCTATCAATTCTTCACCCACTTATTCATATAAATTGTATGGTTTTACTATTCCTTCCTTATTTTATGATATATGTGAAAAACATGTTTCCTATGCTTTAAAAATATTAATCTTAATTACCCTTTATTACCATTCGATGCCGTGATTTGTGTGTTAAGTATTTTCAGGTCTCATAGGACAAGAATGGCTTAAAGGACAGAAAGGAAACATACAAAAATGGAAGAAAAACACAAAAATGGAGTTTTGAAGAAAAGGCAGCGACGTGAACGCATGGACGACGCGAACGCGTGCCTAGCGCGAAATGGCATCGACGCGTATGCGTGGATGACGCGGACACGTGCCTTGAGCAGAACGCAATTGACGCGCACGCATGACTGACACGTACGCGTGAAAAGGAAAACTCCTAGATGACGTGAACACGTGACCCACGCGAACGCGTGACAGACGGCACATACAAGAATCTGCAGAAAATGCCCCCAGCGATTTCTGGACCCTTTTTCGGCCCAAATCCAAGTCAGAAACACGGAATATAAGCCAGAGAATGGAGGAAACAACAGAAAAACTTAGTGATAGATACAATATTGATAATTTTAGGATTAGATGTAATATAAGCCAGAGAATGGAGGAAACAACACAAAAACTTAGTGAAACATACGGGCCAAGAGAAGCGCATTTTAGGGATAAGGAATATTGAGGACTTGTAAGACTTGTATAGGAAAAAGACTTGTATGTGGAGATTTTCTGATTTTCTTATACCCTTGTTTTCATGAAAATTTTGTATTTATATACCAATTAATGACAATAAAAACTGATACTTATTATGTGTTAACGTGAAGAAGAGGAAGTTCATATGTGCAGATTCAATGAAGTAATGATCAAGAAAACCTTAAGGGACTGACAGATTCAACAACTAGTGGGTTATTCATTCTTCTTTTTTAATTAATTTCCCATAGCTCATTTTATTTTTAGCAATAATTATTTATAATTCTATTGTCTGTCAATGTAAGAAAATTTTTTTGACTGGATGATTGATGAAAAATTGCTTGATGAGAGGTTAGAGGGTAAGTCGGATATGGATGAAGTTGCATATCAACTTAGTGAATTTTCTAGTTACTATCCACGGAAACTTCCACAAGAAGAAAACTTGTAAGACAAGTTACTGTATGAATTTAAACAAATTCAAATAACTATTTTCAAAAAATGAAGCTAATATTTAATACATATGCATCAGGTTCGATTTTGGGATGTGGGTTGCTAGATGGCAACTATATGCTGAGGCCAGAAATTCTTTTATCATACAAGTGAGTCTAAAATTAAAATTGCTTAAATTGTATCTTTATTAAATAAACTTTTCACTAATTATTTTATTTTGCTACATGCAGCCAATGGACAATACTACACGCATGCGATTAGCCTTAGATTTGGTGTTGAGTATTATAATAAGGCCAAAGAAAATATCATTCATGCCGCAAAGAAATTGGTCACCAAAAAATATATTGAAATACAGACATTTGTTATCTTCCTTTTATGAGTTTTATTAATTTGTCTAAGTTTAAAACTATTTGAATTTCTTCCATTTGTAGTGTTTTTTATTTTATTTTAGTCAGACTTTATATTAAAACTATTTCAATTTATTTGTTGCTTTTCCTGCCATTTCTATTTGGTAGTATTATTTTATTTTTATTAATTTGACTAAAAACATAAAATAGAAAGATAAAAGGTTGCAACATTATGATTGAAGGAAGGGTTATTAGACTTTATTATTAATAATACATGAAATATGCAATGATTTTATATACGAGGATGATGATGATTGCGTGTGAGATTGATATTAGTGTTCATGAGGATATGGATTAGTGATTAGTACCTGTGGATTTAGTTAAGGTTTTTGTATGTATTGTGAGTGGTGGAAAAAGTTAAAACATTCAAGCACACAAGGCGGTGGAAAAATTTCTCTTAAAATGTCTGGTATTATTTTAGTTTCCTCCAATACGCCGAAGCGGGAATTTTTCCGCACAAATATATTGTCAAAATCCAATTGCCTCTCTTCCCTTTTACTTCTGGGGACTGAACATCAAAAAGCAACAAAAAAAGAAAACTAAGTTTCAGGGATCTTCATCATCGCGAAGATCATCTTCTATGAGAAAAATTTGCTACTTGGAACAAAAGAAGAGGCTATTCTACTACGAGATATCTCCACCATTTCAAAATTCATTCATTCTCTCCTCTTTACTCTCAAGTCTCAAGTATCACCAGATTTCACCTCTCCAAAACATACCACCTACTTCAAAACAAGCCCTAAATCCCTTGAGACTCCAATTCTGGATCTGCCATTTCACTCGGCACCTACAAACTCAACTTCTTGCTCCGCCCTTTATCTTTGTATGACCTTGATTAATGACTCTATCCATGCTATGTAACCAAACATGGGTCAAGGAGAAGCTGTACCTATATCTCATTTTTGCACAAAAATCTAATATATGATCTGTACTATGAGGCTCCAATGAAGAAATCTAAATTTGGGGATCATTGGAAGCTTGGAATCGATGGTGTGAAGCCTCAGGTGTACAATGAAGAGCACGGGAAGCTGTTATCTATTGTGGCTGTGGTGGAGGACGGTTGCGGTGGTGGCGGCGCTGAACGGGTCGTGGTAGTTCATAGTGGTGACGCAGATTGTGTACATCATTAGCGGCACACACGGGGACGCGTGAAGGGGGTTTTCAATTAAGGAGTTTGAAAATCTCTGGGGATTCGTTTGGCTCTCCCTTACATATGCGGTTATGGTCTAGTATCAAAATTTAAGAGTATGTTCATGTGACTACCAAATAAAGGTGAAGTTCAAGCATAACATTGTTTCATGATGAATACTGTGACTTCTTATAAATTATTTATCTAATTTTCTATTTTTGCTTATCATGATTAGGAAAGAACAAATGATTGATATGATAAAGGAGAAAGAGTCAGCTAGTCCTAGTTGGGGTGAAGTGGTTGGGGTTGCTGTTGTTGCTGTTAGTTCTCCAACTTTGAAAGATGATCATGGTGGGAGCCAATTTCAGAGGCTACATAATCAAGTTACAAAGATGATAAAGGGATTTTCACGCTCTCCTAATTCTAAAAATGCATATTACAATCCAGAAATCCTTACTAGTTTGAAGCATCAATGGGCTACAGACTTTCAATTGCAACACATTGTATGTTACAGAATTGGGTTTTGACTTCAGTGTACCAGAATTACATTTTTCTACTAGGCTTTTTTAGTATAACGATTAAACAAAGTGCATGCTTATCATTATTGTATTATCTTTGGAACTTGGTTTGAATGCTTGTTTCCATTTGTTTCACTTTAAACCGTTGCATCTTTGCTCACAACTCTTTGTTGTGCCATTACATCTTGTCTCTTTTGAGCTTGTAGGACCACAGATCTTGGAAGGAGCCTTCACAGCTGTTTGAAAGCATGGTGGGTGTGGGACTTCATCTAAATTGTAATGTTCAAGATGTCATATATTAACCACACATAGATATTATTGCATTCTTTCTAAGGCTTCCATTTTTTAAATTGCACTTTGGTGTTTTACAAAGCTAGGTTTATGTAATGTGTTTATTGGTAAGCCTTCTACATATGATTTTACCATTTTTGCTCACTTTATTCTATTAATATCTCTGAAGCATCTTCATACAAGAGAGGTTGGATCGGTTGACAAAATGTATTGGAGATTTAAGTTTTGAATCTTTTAATGGTAACTGTGAGGATGAAAACCCAGATAGTAATTTTGAGCACATGTTGGTGAATGATGGGCTAATGGAAGGCAACATTGATGGAAATCCAATAATTTCTCAGTCAAGCTTAAGAAGTTCTTCGCCTGAAAATATTGTGGGTGATGCTCATCCAGAGCATCAAATGGTTAACAGAGAATTGCAGATATATGAGAGAATCAGTTATGAGATTGTTGAACCAACTGATCCTGAAACTGGAAGGGCAACGACTACAGAAGAATCTAGCCCTACATATTCAGAAGATGGTGATCAGTATACAGATGCTTTTGCAACCAACAAACACTCAGAAGATAAGCATTTACCCAATGCTCTAGTGCCACTTATGCGCTATTGCCAGTATGAAAGCTCAGAATCTTCCTGCAGGTACATGTCTCTGAACCTTATTACTGTTCTTTCTTAGAGTCTCTTTCATTGACAAGAAGAATGAGTGCAATCTTCACTTCGTATATTATTTTTCATTTTATTTTCGACGGTAGGACGTAGAAGTGGGAGGACTTATGCTTTAGTTGCAGCTCAAGTACATAGTTTATGCATTTTTAAAGTTGAAATGTTCGACTTGGATACATCTTGTTTATATGCAAATTATTGTTTGTTGAGATATTTCTTTAGCCATAGCTTTTCCACATTTATGGTGAAGGTCTGAAATTAATCATTAGTTTAGGGGCTTTTACTATAATCAAAATTGAGGGGAAAATTCTACATCATATGCATTAGTTTAGCAGGAAAATTTTCTCCTTATGTTGAAATTTCGCCATCCAGGTGTACCAGATTTTGGTTGTACAAGAGCTTTGTAACTGATAGAATGTTTAATTGACTTTGTCCATTCTGTATTCTGCAGGTTTTAACGTTCTTTCCACGAGTTTTACTAGAGAAGCAGATAGTTATTGACTGTTCTAATTTGGTTTGTCTTTTACAAGTTAGGAGTGAGTTAATGAGTTATTTGGGCCATTGGTTTGGTTTGTCCTTTGGAAACATAATTGTTCCCTTGCTGATAGATCCTTAACATATCGGGAATAGTAATAATAATATTTCTAGTAATTATGCACATGAGTTAGTAATTTTGCTGCTTATTTTAGATAAAATTTCGATTTAATTTTTTGCATACCTAGCAAAGTAATAGTTATCATCTTTGTTTAATGAAATGGAAAACTATTTTTCTCACCCAGTGTTATGTTGCGAAAGATGGTTCATTGAAGTTAACTGCATTTTATCCTAGTCTGCATTACAAAAAACTTTTCTGCCTTGGTTTGTTTCTATCTGTATTTACCATTTCTTTCATACCAGGGACTTTTATCTGCTTCAATATTGTTAGTTATTTCGCTAATCTGGCCTTACCAATGGCAAAGCCTGCTAATGCTAGTTTGATTCCTTTACGGGTAACATTAAATCTACTTAGTTTTATGAAATTTTATTTATTCTTTTTTATTTTTTTACCATATGTGATTGAATAAGAACATGGCCTTCTAGGTTTTATCAAATGGCATACTCGAGTTTTTGGATGCATCTGTCCCTTTCGTGGTGAGTAATGCTTCCTATTGAATTATTTTTTAAGGAATAGTATCTAATTGAAGTCAGGCAGCAAGGTTACTTTTTCCTTTTTGTTTGTTCAATTGAAACCTTAGTACTTTGTTGGATTATATCTTGACACTGACTATATATCTCTTCATGACTGGTAAAGTTTTAATATATTGAAAAATAAAGTTAGACTTGCAACCATAGTTTGTAGTTTTGGATTTGGTTTCAAGTTAAATGTTTTATTTTTTAAATCTTAAACCTTCTAATAATACCCTATTTGATTTCTGACTATCTACAAAATGAATTTTCAAGGTTGGTATCAAGAACAAGACCAGTGAAGTTCAGTCAAAGTTAACTAACTATTATGTTTTGTTATTGGAAATTACATCCTATCAGGGTTATGGTTTGAGGCAGCTACAGATGAGTAATACCTATTCTGGGTTGGGTGAAACACCAGCATGAGGAGACGAGTAATACCTATTCCATGTTGTAGTGTTCTGTACAGGGTTCGCTACCAGACATGCATCATGTGCATTTGTGTGACTTGTTTGAGTATGCTTTGTTCTGGCTTGCCTAATTGATTAATCTGTAATTAATTGATAATTGTCTTATTTGCTGTAACTGCTACCTATACTTGTATTTTCTTGTATGCATTGTATGTCTGTGCAACTGAGAGATCTCTCATTTGGTGGAGGTGTGATGAGGGTTGTTCCACTGATGTTTTGGAGGGTTGGAGGAGACAAAAAGTGATTTGTAGGGTTAGAGTTTAATGAGGCAGAAAGTGAATTGTAGAAGGATTAGATTCAGAACTTGAGAACATTAGACAGTTACCTAATTTCTGGTTTAGTTGAATCTTAAGTTTAATTCGGAGTGTCGGAGTTCTAGGAATGCCTCTGACTTTTCCAAGACCTTATACATTATACATTAACTATATTGTTGTTTTCAGATGCAGAACGTGAAGTACCACACTGAGCATTCTGAAGACTCTTAAACTACCAAAACCATGGTACTTAGCAAACTTTGTGTAAAATTTATAAGCGCGTTCCTTGGTATGAAACATTTTGTCACATATGACCCCTGAAATCAGTCCGGCAGCGTCCACATAATCCAATGCATCGTTGTCAGATATGGAATCCTGGAAATTCTCATCACATACCTTGTCAACCTCCGCCTTTGAACATGAATTTAAGGCAAGTGATTATTTTCCAACAAAAAACAAATTTAAGGCAAGTGATTATTTTCAGCAAGACAACAACAAATTCAAAGTTCAATCATCATTAACAAACTTAACTCAGTGATGATTTTCAGCAACAAAAAAAATTTATTTCACGTGATTATTAAGCAAGACATCAACAAATTCAAAGTTCAATCGACAATGAACTCAACTCAGTAATATTTTTTAGTAACAAATAAATTTAAGCCAACTAATTATTTCAGCAAGAGAAATTCAAGGTTCAGTTACCATAATCAATAACATTCAACTCAGTCATGAATTTTAGCAACAAATAAATTTAAGCCAAGTTACTATTTCAGCAAGTGGTCATACAAATTCAAGGTTCAATCATGAACAAACAAAACTTTAGTGATGATTTTGAGCAACAAACAAATTTAAGCCAAGTTATTATTTCAGAAACACAACAACAAATTCAAGGTTCAGTTACCATAGTTAGTAAAATTCAACTCAGTCATGAATTTTAGCAACAACCAAATTTAAGCCAAGTCATTATTTCAGTAGGAGAGCAACAAATTCAAGGTTTAGTCACAATAATTAGTAACATTCACCTTGGTGTTCATTTTCAGCAACAAAAAAAAATTAACTAAGTCATTATTCATCAAGACAATAAAAAATTCAAGGTTCAATCAGTAATAAACTCAACTCAGTCATGATTTCCAACAAGAAAGAAATTTAAGCCAAATTATTATTTCAACAACACAATAACAAATTAAAGGTTCAGTTAGGTGATCATTCTCAGGGAAAAAACTAAGTAATTATTTAGTAACCTAGCAAGAAATTCAAGATTCAATAAGTAACAAACTTAACTCAGTGATTTTCAGCAACAAACTAATTTAAACCAAGTGATTATTTTAGGAAAACAACAATGAATTCAAGATTCAGTTATCATAATCAGAAATATTCAACTCAGTGATGATTTTCAACTAAAAAAAAAACTAAATCATTATTCAATAAGACCAACAAGTTCAATATTCAATCAATAACATACTCAAATTCAACTTTCACCAACAAATTTCAGCAGCAAATTCAACATCAAGGAACAAAATCAAACTACAGTGATGAATTAAAGCAACAAAATTGGAATAAAAAGAGCAGGAAAAAAAGTTGGAACTCACCAAATTGGGTTCAACCTTCTGGTCGTGCGAACGAAGCTGACAAGGAAGAGGAAACTGATGGCAAGGCTCGGATGAAGAAGACGACAACAATGACCACTCCTGAGACCTTTTACCTCTGTTGCCTGTGATGACGACCGCAAAGAAGCACGCTTGTGACTTCCAAACGTGACAGGACAGAAAACAAGGATTGCACAGAAGGTGCTCTATTGGGTGCGTCACGGTGAGGCAACAGAGAACGACAACAAGATCGTGACAATGACAGAGATAGGAGATAGGAGAGCTTCATTGCGAGTCGCCCAATGTAACAATTTTTTATACCAAAATGGTGTTTTTCGAAATCTTGTTTTTTAGTGACTAGTTTTAGTTTGATGCGTCGATTCCGAATCTTGAGATAAAATAAATAATAATATGATATTATTATTACGTTATTATTTTATTTTATATGCTATAATCAAAATAGAGTTTAGATAATAATATTATTATCAAGTTTGATATCTGCCAATATAAATAAATATCGGTACTTTTCGGTGGACTTAGCTTTGCTAATGCTTCATTACGGATTTTATATCCTTGCGATCACCAAGTTACTAATATCATTTATATTAGTAACTCATATATATTTACCTCTATATGTATTACTAGTAATTATGTGATTATTTTTCATTAGAAGTCTTTGTTGAACGATTTTTAATGAATAAAAACAAAAATTCACTAGCTTTTTCTTAAAACTGGGAACATATTAACGTTGTAAAGACTCAATATTAAATAGATAACAAAGAAAAACAGGTCAGTAATACCTTATATTTAGTACGATTATGACGTGCTAAAAGTTAGATCATTACAACCAAAGCCACAGTGCCAGAGATGAAAGAGCTCGAAGTTTCATTAGTTCAGTGAGAAAGTGACAAGAGGAAAGAGACGTTTAGGCTAGACTAGGGTTTTTAGTTTTTGCCCAAAGAGTTCCAAAAATGGCTGCTACGGTCTGAAATAGGTCCAACAGTGAGGTCCAATTGGAAAACCGAGTCAGTAGACAGATCTTTTTTTTGGGTCGGAAGTCCACTTGTGGATCTTAGCCTGTGTCCAAAAAGAAAACAATCAACCTAATGCTAATTATGGTTACTTTTAGCCCCTTACCTTTAAGCATTTTCTATTAGCGTTAAATCCAACTTCAAGTGATCCGTATAGTGCAGGATCTATCTTCTCATATGGATCCCACCTGTCAACAATTGTCCGTGGTAAAATTACTCTATTACCCAAAGTTCAAAGGTAAAAACGCATGGCGTTGTGTCACATGTCCGTCTAAGAAACAAATTAGTTTCTACACATTAGTACACGCCATATATTGATTCGTCCGTGTAGGGGTGGCCGAGCTATAGCAATTCCGAGCAATGTATCGTTGAGGAGAGAGAGCTATACGTCGGTATGGACTGAACACCGCGGTGAGAATACCTCCAAAAGATACTCCGACGCTCAAGTCAATAAGGAGGTTTAATGAATATGCTAAGCTAATATAAAATTGAAAGCAGAACCTGATCCTTAGCCAGGGTTGTATACTCGGCTTTATAGATGATGTTTTGCCTGTTGTGCGGATAGGTCCGAGATTCTGGGTCAGTTATTGAGTTCTGTTTAAGGTGATCAAGTTGTGTTGACCATGTCTCTTTTTTCAAATTATTGGGCCCGAATTTATTGTTATAGTCCGAGCTTTTTGGTGGCCGAGGTATAAGTTACGTATCAATGCCCCAAGCTTGCCTTGGTTTGGACAGGACAAAGGCGAGCCTTTAGTAGTCATGTCATATACCTCGGCCTTGGATTTTGTTGTTGTGTCCATAACTTGTAGCCCCCAAGCTCGGCTTGGTTCTGTGCAAAGATTTGAAACGTTTTCTGCATTTAATTCCTGCCTTGTTTTCGCGCCTTAAATGACTGATTGATTTTATATGTGTTGCATGCTTCTAAGTGCCCCTGACCATGTGATTGAGAGGTGTTTGAACGTGGTTTTCTTCAACGGTTAAGATTAAAAAACGTTTCATATGTAACTGCTTAGCCATTTGTAATAAATGTTCCTACAACCTTTGGTTTTATGTTGAATAATTTTGCTCTCATGGGAACTTTGTGTGTCTGGTCACAGAATATCTAAAATAGGTGAGTGTTAATTTTTTATCTCTTCTGTTACTCCCTACTTTTTTTCGTTTCTTCTAGTTGATGGAGAAAGAAAAGGTTGTGGTTGATGCGGATGATCCTTGTAGTTGGGTTGACCCAAGGGTTAGAAGTTATGTTTCTCAGTTTAATGATGATGAGTCTGTTAAACTTCTTGGCTTGGGTTTCTGGGTTAGGGAGGGTAGTGGTATTAATATAGAGATATTACCTTGTGGGGAGGGTGACCATGTTTGTGGCCGCTTGTCTGACTGGTCTTTCTTTTATATGTATAGTTGTTTGTTTACTGATTTAGGTGTTAGACTTTCTTTTACCGAGTTTGAGTGTGGTGTATTGTATTGGTTGAACTGCACTCCTACCCAGCTTCATCCAAATTCATGGGGGTTTGTAAGGGCTTTTCAAGTTTTAATGGAGTAGCTAGGGCAGCCTCCTTCTCTTAGGCTCTTCTTTTCTCTCTTTCAAGCTAAGGGGGTTGGACGCGGGTTATGGGTTAATTTGAGTAGTCATCCCCGTCGTGCAATTTTTGGCTTGTATAAGTCGTCCTTCAAGGATTTCAAAACCATGTTTGTTAAGGTCAGGAGTGTTCTAGAAGAGTTTCCTTTTTATCTAAATGAACATCTTGTGGAAAGGTTTCCCTTGTTTTGGTGTCCCGAACCCTACCAGGTGTTTGATGTAGATGATAGGCTGCCTGATGATGACATTGTCATGGAATTTCTTTTTGAGGCGGTGGGCTCAAAGGGATTATTATCGATTGCTGAATTGTTGAAGTGGGACACTAATAGGCAGGCTGTATTGGATTATATAGGTAATCCGATTTTCCTGTGTTATCGCTTACATTTGTCTTGGTTTTGATTTTATGTTGTGTTTTTTACGCAGCCGAGAAAGCCCCCACGATCACTACTGCTGGGTTGAAGTCTTTCTTCAATCAGCGAAGAAGAATGAGAATGAGGGTTCAACGACCAATGCGGAGAAGGTAGTAGGAGCTGCTGTGGCGCAACCTGTGCAAAAACCGAAACAAAAAAGGGGCCAGGTAAAGGAAAAAATTGATGAGGATTTTGAGGGTAAAGGGGACTCTTCCTTGAACCTTGAGATGGTTGAGTCTGCTTACGAATCCCAGAAGAGGCTTCATGGGTATGTTGAGGATGAACATGCTAGGTCGTTGTGGAGGAAGCTCTTCCCCTTCGCGACTTTGGCTGATGACCTCTGTCAGTTTCCTGATGATGTGAGGATGATAAATGAGGTTGGCCGTGCTGGAACAAACCAATTTCTTCAGGTTGGTGTAATTGCTTTTGAGTTTTTGGTTTTGATTTTGGTTTCTCTTCTGATGCTGTTTGTTTAGGTGATTGGTGCTCAAATTGTGGCTATTGGGAGGGCTCAAGAGCTTGCTTTTGACAAAGAGCAAAAAGAAGCTCGGGACATTGCCGAGCTTTCTTCGGCCGTGCAGGAGAAGGAGAAAACTATTACGAGCTCTCTTCCTCCTTGAGGCAGAAAGAATCAGAGCTTGCCGAGGAGAAACGTCTTCAACTGTCCTCTGCTGAACAAGCAAAGAATGTAAAAGTTGAAAATGAATGATTGGAGTCTAGAATCAAAGAGCTAGAAGGCAAAGTTTATGAAGCCTTTGGGCAAGGTTTTGATCGGGCTGTCTCCCAGGTCAGGGTGTTGTTCCCTGAATCTGATGTGTCAAAACTTGAGGCGACTAAGGTTGTTGTGAATAATCAGCTTATGGACGATGAGGGCGCGGTGGACAATGAGAGCGAAGAATCGAGCATTGGCAACAAAGTGGAGTAGATCGTTTGTGTTTATGTTTTGTTTTGTAAACTTGTGTATGGCCTTTTGCTATGGATATTTGCTTGACCGTTTTTCTTTTTGGATATTTCCTTGACTGTTTTGCTTTTTGGATATTTCCGAGTATGATGCTCGGGATTATGTTTGTTGATCTCTGAGTATGAAGCTCGGTTTATTTTGACTAGTAGTATTTGGCTGTTTGTTTTTGAAATATAAGATATGTTAGTTACCAGAATTATGATAACTTAGATATTTGGATTGATGGAAATAGTAACGACTTTTGTACAATGACTTGTGGCGTCCGGCCTCGTTAAAACCCACCTCGAGTAAAACCCATGTTTTTTGGGAAAAAACCTTCGAAGCGGGAAAAAGAGTACCATCATCCACTGATTACAGTAGATGCTATGATTGGTATTTCCTTAGGGAGGACACATTCCATGTTCCTAGAATCGGGTCTCCCTTAAGTGTTTCTAGTTTGTAAGCCCCTTGCCGAGGTTTTTGATTACTCAGAATGGCCCTTCCCAGTTTGCTGCTAACTTCCCATGTGCTGGAGGTTTCCGCACTTCCTCTTCCTCTGTTTTTTTATTGTCTTCCTTCTATAAATTTTTTCATCGCTCGTTGTCTTATTGCTAAAGTACCTTTCTTCCTCTACAAGGTCTAGTTCGGCCGTTCTAGCTTGTAGGTTATTTTGTTGGTTGTATAGCTCGGTCCTTAATGTAGGGATGCCGACTTCTACTGGGATTAGTGCTTCTGCTCCATAAACTAGTTTGAAAGGAGTTTCTCCTATAGCAGACTGGATTGTTGTATTGTAACTCCACAGGATTTCTGGAATAAGGTCGGCCCACTCGCTTTTTGCGTCGCCGAGCTTTTTTCTTAAACCCTGCAAGATAACTCTGTTAGCAGACTCAATCTGTCCATTGGTTTGTGGGTGTTCAACCGAGCTGAAATGGTGCTTAATGTTAAAATTTGTTAGGAAAAAAGTGAGTTTATGATCTGTAAATTGTCTCCCATTATCAGAGATTATTTCTCTTGGTATGCCATACCTACATATGATATTTTTCCATAGGAAAGATCTCACCTTGTCTACTGTTATATGTGCTAGTGGCTATGCTTCTATCTACTTAGAGAAGTAGTCTATTGATACTAAAAGGAATTTTACCTATCCTAGCGCTTTCGGGAAGGGTCCGAGAATATCTAATCCCCACCTATCGAAAGGCCAACTTACCTCTAAGGTGTGGAGCTTTTCGGCTGGGATTTCTGAGACTGTGGTGTGCTTTTGACAATTATGGCATGCTTTGACTTTTGAAATACAGTCTCTTTTGATTGTTGGCCAGTAATACCATGTCCGTAATATTTTGGCAGCCAGTGCTCGGCCTCCGATGTGGTTCCCACAGAGCCCTTAATGTGTTTCTGCCATGACTTCTTCGGCCTCATCTTTGCTGATGCATCTAAGGAGTGGTTGTGAATATCCTCACCTGTATAGGGTGTTTGATTCCTTCTTTGGCATGGTACCTGCATTGATGTATTCGAGGAAGAGTGTCCTCCAATCATGTTCCTGTGTGATGCTTGATATTGTGGTTAGCTCAAAACTCGGTTTATCAAGTGTCAACTGTGATAGTGCTGGTGTGTGTGTTGTATGTCTAGTAGTGGCTAATTTGGATAATACATCAGCCCTAGTGTTTTGTTCTCGATTGACATGAATAATATTAAACTCATTGAACTTTGAAATAAAATCCTTTGTTATGAGCCAATATTTCTCCAACAAAGGATCTTTTACCTGGTAGTCGCCTTTGATTTGATGTATTACTAGTAAGGAGTCGCAATAAACTGTTATCCGAGGTATTTTGAGTTGTTGGGCGAGCTTTAGTCCTGCTAGTAGAGCATCATATTCTGCCTGGTTATTGCTTGCAGTAAAGCAGAACTGTAGTGATTGCTCAGCTATTACTTTGTCTCCTTCCTTTAGTAGTATGCCTGCTCTGCTTCCTTCTCTGTTTGATGCTCCATCTACATGTATACTCCAACTTCTCTCTGCGGGTTGTGCCTCGGCAGTCATTTCTGAGATGAAGTCGGCCAGTATTTGTGATTTCAGGATTTTTCTTGATTGGTATTGAATGTCGAATTCGGAGAGCTCAATGGACCACTTGATTAATCGTTCGGCAAGCTCAGGTCTGGTTAATATTTGCCTCAGAGGTTGGTCAGTTCGTACTATTATTGTGTGGCTCTAAAAATAGTGCCTTAGTCTCCTTGCTGTAGTGACTAGTGCTAGCGCCAGCTGTTCTATTTTCGGGTATCTTGTCTCTGTTGGCTGTAATACCCTGCTAATGAAGTATACTGGCCTTTGGCTTTTCCCTGTTTCCACAACTAGAACCGAGCTTATAGCATGGTTAGATACTGATAAGTATAAATGCAATGGTTTACCTGTTTCTGGTCTCTGGAGTATTGGAGGTGATGTTAAGAGCTGCTTAAGCTCCACAAAAGATTCTTCACATTCCTCCGTCCATGCAAATTTCTTGTTCTTAGAGATTGTTTGGGAGAAGTGATATGACCGGTTTGCCACTGCAAGTATGAAACGTGACAGAGCGGCTACTCTTCCTGCAAGTTGTTGAACCTCTTTTATTATTTTCGGGCTTGCCATGTTCAGTATTCCATCACATTTTTCTGGATTTGCTTCAATCCCTCGTGACGTCAACATGAAGCCAATGAATTTTCCTCCTTGGACTCCGAAGGCGCACTTTTCTGAATTGAGCCTCATGTTGTATGCTCGGACTTGATTGAAAGCTTCCAACAGGTTGTTGCAATGTGAACCTCGTGCAGGTGTCTTTGCTACCATATCATCCACGTAAATTTTCATATTCCGACCTATTTGTTGTCGGAATACCTTGTCCATTAGTCTTTGGTATGTTGCACCTGCATTCTTTAGACCAAAGGGCATTACCTTATGACAAAATTTTCCATGTTCCGTAATGAAGGCTGTTTTACTTTGGTCTTCTGGGTGCATTAGGATTTGGTTGTAACCAGAGTATGCATCCATAAAACTTAAGCTTTTAAAACCGGAAGCATTATCTACTAATTTGTCAATGCAAGGTAATGGATAAGCATCTTTAGGACAAGCTTTATTCAAAATTTTAAAGTCGATGCACATGCGCCATTTACCTGAGCTTTTCCTTACCATTACCACATTGGAGAGCCATGTGGTGAAGCGGATATCCTTAATGAAACCTGCGTTGAGGAGCTTCTTGGTTTCCTCTAATGCTGCTTGTTTTTTCTCTTCCCCTAGGTTTCTTTTCTTCTGTGCCACAAGTCGGACTGCGTTGTCAATAGCTAGCTTGTGGCAGATAACCTCTGGATCTATTCCAGGCATGTAGTCAGGTGTCCATGCGAATAGATCGGCGTTGCTTCGAAGTATCGATATTAGTTTTAATCGTGCTTCCCCTTCCAGAGCCTCACCGATGTGTGTGAACTGCTTCTCATTCTCGGTTAATGTTACCCACTGGAGGCTTCCATTGGTTGAGATCTTTCATTGAAATCCTCCCTTGGATCAAGCTCGGATAATGTCAAGATCTTGGCTATATTGTGGATGGCTTGCACCTGTGGCCGAGTTGTCTGTTTTGTCGAGTTTTGCTTTAGGTTGGCATTATAGCACTGCCGAGCTTCTTGGTGATTCGCATACACTGTTGCTATTCTGTTTTCCTGCACAGGAAACTTAACACACAAATGTAAAGTAGACACTACTGCCCTGAATGCATTCAGAGCAGGTATTCCGATGATGATATTATAAGGGCTATAACAGTCTATTATCAGGTATTGGATATCAATTGATTTTGACACAAGGTCCTCCCCCATTGTCGTCTTTGACCATATATGTCCCATGATAAAGACCCTCTCTCCGAAGAAACCGACCAGCTCTCCAGAGGAAGTTGCATTGTTTTTTCTGATAATTTCA
Organism: Arachis ipaensis; assembly: GCF_000816755.2. Classification (NCBI taxonomy): domain Eukaryota; kingdom Viridiplantae; phylum Streptophyta; class Magnoliopsida; order Fabales; family Fabaceae; genus Arachis; species Arachis ipaensis. The sequence goes on from NC_029790.2 coordinate 31,981,013, forward strand.
TTTTTTTGAAAGTAGAATAAAATAAAACATCGACGCTGCTACCTGGATTTGGTAGTGTTTTCCTTACCAAAAGCTCTCCAGCTTGGATGGAGATTACCACCGGATCGTCGAGATTAGGGCTTGCTGATTTGAAGTCTAATTGATTGAATGTTATTGTGACGTCTAGATCTTTTTCTCTTATGAGGTGTGGTGTTCCTTCAATTGCCATCATCGCCTGATAACTTCGTTTTCTGGCCGAAGTTGTTTCACCCCCACCCGCGTAGCCTCCTGATATGTAGTTGATAATGCCTCTTGGTGGGTTGGGTGATGTCCTTTTCCCTTTGTCCTTGTCTGTCGATGCTCGTGGATGCTCATTTCGGTCTGAGCTGATTTCTTTGGTTTTACGCCCTTCAACGTATTTGTCTAGGAGCCCTTGGCAGGCTAGCCTTTCAAGTAGGTCCTTGGCTACTATGCACTCGTCCGTAGTGTGTCCAAACTTCTGATGAAAAGTGCAATGCTTGCTTCTATCTATGAACCTTTGATCTTGGTAACTTCCTGCTCGGGCAGGGGGTTTTACTATTTTGGCATTGAGGATCTCCTTGATGATGTTCTCCCTCTTTGTGTTGAATTTGGTGTAGGTATTGAATTTTGGTGTGAGCTTGAAAGGCTTCTTTGGTTCCTTGTTGCTCGGTGGTCTGGAAATCTTTTCCTCGTCCCTTTTGGGTGGTTGTTTATCTGTTTTCTGGGCTTCACGAAGCTCTTCGATCTCCATTTAACCTGCGGCCCTTTCTCGAAACTCTTCCAATGTCTTTGGTTTGGTTACCGTGATCGTCTCCCGGAACTTGCCAGATCTGAGGCCGGTTTTAAGGGCGTGTAGGTGGACTGTCGGGTCTAAGTCTGGAATCTCCATGGTTGCCTCAGCGAACCGAGTCATGTAGTTCTTTAGGCTTTCGTGCTGTCCTTGTCTGATTGTGCCTAGGTAGTCTGATCCGTGCACATATATTCTTGATGCGGAAAAGTAATCGATGAAAGATCTCGCCAGCTCCTCAAAAGAAGAAATTGAACCTGCAGACAACTTGGAAAACCAAAGTAATATAGCACCGTCAAGATAAGTAGAAAAAGCTCGACAAAGCACAGGTTCATTGTTAGCGCCGTTAAAAAACATCATGGATTGGAATTTCTTAATTGGGCACGGGGATCACCAAACCCCTTGTATGGCTCCAGGGCGGTGGGAAGCACGAAATTTTTTGGCATCTGAAAATTGATTATTTCCTCGGAGAAAGGGTTGCCTAAGGTCAGCTTTTCCTTTGGCGGGCTAATGCTCAGGGGGTCTGTATTTCCCTGAGCCGAGCTTTTGGAGTTTCCTTCCTCATGTTTTCCAGCATTATTATGGGCAGACAGCTCGGCTATCCTCCGAACTTCTGCCTGAAGTTTGGCAATCTGAGCTAGGAGCTCTACTTGCGTGGGATGCGGAATCCCATTATCGGCCATGCTTGATGATTAGGAATCCTGCAAAAAAGAGTAAGAAGCTAGGCAAAGAAAATAGTGGGGTTAGATAAATTCCGGCCCCACGGTGGGCGCCAAGTGATTCGTCCGTGTAGGGGTGGCCGAGCTATAGCAATTCCGAGCAATGTATCATTGAGGAGAGAGCGCTATATGTTGGCCTGGACTAAACACCGCGGCGGGAATACCTGCAAAAGATAATCCAACGCTCAAGTCAATAAGGAGGTTTAATGAATATGCTAAGCTAATATAAAACTGAAAGCAGAACATGATCCTTAGCCGGGGTTGTATACTCGGCTTTATAGATGATGTTTTGCCCGTTGTGTAGATAGGTCTAAGATTCTGGGTCAGTTATTGAGTTCTGTTTAAGGTGATCCAGTTGTGTTGACCACGTCTCTTTTCTCAAATTATCGAGCCCGACTTTATTGTTTTAGTCCAAGCTTTTTAGTGGCCGAGGTATAGGTTATATATATATATTTTCTCAAATTATCGAGCCCGACTTTATTGTTTTAGTCCGAGCTTTTTAGTGGCCGAGGTATAGGTTACGTATCATATATATATATATATATTAACTGGTATGTTATAACTTATAGGAAATGTTTCAGGTGAGGTGAGGCAAAGCATGAAAATGACATTTCAGAGTTCTAGGTACGACTAAATGTCAGGTATTGGTTTGTCATATAGCCCGGGTTAGAATGACTATTGTACTCCCATTTGCAATGTCGCAAAAATTTGGACAGCTTCAAAATGAGAAAGAGAAGTGGACAGCAACTTACTGAAAGTGGACGGACAAAAAGAGCTCGGCTCTGATGGTGAGATATATGTATTATTACAAAAAAAATTATGATTCAAATAATAATTATGATATGATTTAGATCGATTTACAAAATAAAAATCGATACAATTTATTATTATTTAAATCAAATTAAATAAATTTACAAGTAAAATTTAAATATAATATAAATTTAATTAAAAAATTAGTTGTAAATTGACACTGTTGTAATTTACGAGATCTAGTTTAAATCATTAATAACTACTCCTCTTATTCCATTTCTAAGTATTTTCTATCTCCCAATGTTAGTAAAATTACATGGTCCTAAATAGTTAATCACTCTTACAAAATTATATATCTTTAATTTTTTTACATTCTCAATATGATAAATGACCACGTAACAAACGAAATTTAAAATATATATCATTTAAATTTAAAAATTAATATTCAAGAGAATACATAAAAAAATTTAAAAATTTAGAAATGTTAGATAAAAAATTA
>NC_029790.2:31983773-31988215 GCF_000816755.2 Arachis ipaensis
TACTCTTTTTAAAAAATACATAAAAATTTAAAAAATTAATATTTAAAAGAATACATAAATAATTTAAAAATTTTGACCAAAGTATAAAATTTGTATATATAAAAATTTAAAAATTTGGACCAAAATTTTTTATGTACTCTTATAAATACTAATTTTTAAATTTAAATTGAAAATATTAGAAAAAAATAAAAGGTTTGTATATTTTTGGGAGAGATTAATGTTTATTTAATTTTGTTCAAAAAAAGTTAACTGTTTAAATATATAAAATATGTTATAACGACCCTTTCTTTAAGCAACCAACGTGACGTCTCCACAATATTCAAACCCATTAAAGTAACTATCTCAATGGTATCTGCTAATGATATACTGGTCTGCCATTAAAGTATACTGACTAACCTGAAACGCTTCCTAACTAGTTGATTTTTGAAAATTGTCATGCTATAGATGAACAAAAGAAGGTAGTCAAGGTTCTAAAAACCGAACCAGTCAATAAACCAGTAAGGTGATTGGTTTAACGGTTCAATAATTTAACCAGAGTTCAACCGGTTTAATTAAATATAAAATAAAATTTTTATAATCAGCAACCATCACAAACACAAACACAAACTTGCACAAATTAAATACAATCAATAACTAAATATGAATTAATAACAAAAATTTATACAATTTTTAATCACATCAACAAACCAACATACATGCAATTTCAGAACACAATAACATTTAACAATTACATCTAGAAATTCATAAGCAAACTCAGAAGTTAAAAGTTACATGCAATTTCAGAACACAATCAACATTTAACAATTACATCCAGAAATTCAAAAGACAAACTCAGAAATTAAAAGATACATGCAATTTCAAAACACAATCAACATTTAACAATTACATCCAGAAATTTAGAAGGCAAATTCAGAAGTTAAAATCCATTACAATTGGACAATAAAATCATAAATCAACAAAAAAATTAACAAAAAACCATCAACAATCAATAAAATTATTTCAGAAAAATTAACTCAAAGCTAGAAAAATTAACTCAGTCAGAAGGACAGTGGACTTCAACAACTATCAGAGGATGAAGGTGAAAGCAAGGGTTGCTACTGTGAGTAAGCAACGGTGGGAGAGATACAGAGAGCTTGAAGAGAGATGCGATGGTGAGAAGAGCTCCGAGCACGGCGACGGCGAGAAGAGGGCCGATCTGTAGAGACCACTTCTGGCGGTGATGGCACGATGACAGAGACACAAGTTCAAAGCGACTGACAACGACGAAGACAGAGGCGAGATTGATGACCAGGGCAGAGATGGCGATGCAAACAGTAGCTCCGAGCAGATCTGGCGAGGGAGGAGCCAAGATGACAGCGAAGGAGGAACGTCGCCGGAGACAAGGATCGAGCAACCACGAGCAAACGACGAGAATTAGGGCGAGGAGAAGATGAACGTTGAGCGACGACAGCACTCTCCCGCTGAGGAGAAGAGTTCGGCAATGAAGAGTGGAGGGTGGCTGGGTGTTGCTGTGGAAAAAGGATTAGGATTGGGTTCACCTTTGAGTCAAAAAAAAGTGAGAAACAGAGGGAGGATGGTGGCTTTGGCTTCCAAGGGGGTTTGGGGCTGGATTCTTCTCCAGAGACCAAATTTCAGAGAGGAAGAAAGGGCTGGGATGATGGTAAGAGATAGAGGCTAGGGTTTCAATCTTCAAGGTGTTTTTGTCATATATGACAATAAAATCGACGACGTTTTGAGTGTAGCCATGAACCGAAAACCCTTAAAAATCCCGGCTGGTTCTGGCAGTTCACTGGTTAACCGCCAATTCGGCCGATTTTCTGACTGGTTTTTTGCTAGCCAGCTTTTAGAGTCAACCGAACCGGCCATATGATCGGTTTCTGATTAACCCAGTTGAACCGACCAATCCGATTCGGTTTTCAAAACCATGAAGGTAGAATAAAAGCCAAGTTTTATGAGATAAATTATAATTTCAAATAAACAACTAAAACAAATAAATAAAATCTAAAATTAACTAATTAGATTTTATAAACTAAATAACTTTAATAACTTATATATCAATAAAATATGTTAAATTCGTGATAGTAATCATAATTGCCATTTATTGGAAATATATTTTAGAAATTATTATTAATGTGTTTGTAGTTTTACAAGAATGCATTAATTGCCTAATGACCTTATCAATATGCATGTACCGTTAAGCCAAATCAACAGAGTTAATGGGTTTTTATGGTGTTATTTTTTAAAAAAAAAAATTATGGAGTTTCAGAACACAAAAAAACAAGGGTTATGGAGTTTCAGAACACAAAAAAACAAGGGGGTATTCTAAGTTGTAACAGTCACCATAATAAAACTATAGCATTTGTAAAGACAAACATGTTTTCATAGGTAAGAATATCCAGATGAAAATAGAGACGGGGAACCTAACAAAAACCACAAAATCTGCAAAGTTCTCCAACAATATAATTGATTTATCAAAACTGCAAAGAAATACAATCCAAAAACAAGGCAAAGTAACAAATGAAAAATCTAAATAGGAGTCGATGAAGTTCACTGTGAAACTCCCAACCACTTGGAGAAGTTGTCAAATTCGGCATAATCAGAGTCAGAAACCATGGTTTGGTACCAAGCCTTTCCAGCAGCTCTGATAGCAGAAGCATCCTCCTGCCGAGGAATAATAAACATTCATAGTAAGGTATCAGTCCAAACAATTGCCAACTCTTAAACTATCAACCTATAAATCAAACGTCCTACCATCAAGATATCGATTCAAGGTTTCAAAAAACAATGCAGCACAAATTAAAAGAACACAGCATAGCTACCAACTCATTACAGTGTAACTAATCATACAATCAAACCCTACACCTAAATAGATGAAAACGAAGCTATCAATATGGCAATATGGATATCAATGAAGAATAAGACAGCGAATCATACCTTGGAAACAGTACTGCGCTTCTTGTCGAGCTTCTCCTTCTTAGCCTTAACACGCTGTGCCTCAGCGAGAAGCGCCATTCTCTTAGCAGCCTTAGCATAAGGATTCAACCTTAGCATCACATTCAAGTTCTTGAGAGGGTTCTTCTTGAGAGTGGCCCTCTTAACCTCCTTCTTAATGGGCCTCACAACAGACTGAACCTCATCAGAGTTAATAATCCTAGCCAGGTCTGCATTCACCATCTTTGACCTTGGAAGAACGTAACCGTTCTTCTTCTCCGATGCCTTCTCGAAGGTTCCATAGATCGAATCGAGTTTCTCGAACGCTGACTTGGTCCAAATCACGAACCTGCCGAGGTGGCCACCGGGAGCGAGCTTCAGAAGGTTCAGCCTCTCCACATTTGCGACCTCCACGCCGGGAATGTTCCTGAAAGCCTTAACGGCCTTAGCGCCTTCGGTTCCGTACACGATCAGAGGTCCCTTGCGGGAAATATAGCGGCGGTTCCTCATCTTCCCTTTCCCAGGGCGGATCCCGTGGCTGTCCTTGGCTTTCTCCGCGTCGGGAAATGCTCCGATCTGCTTCAAAACCTTGAGGGCCTCCTTCGTTTTCTCGACGCCTTCAACGGTGTCGCTGACGACGAGAGGGAGCTCGGGTACGGACTCGATACGGTGACCGCGGGCAAGGACCAGGGAGGGGACCGCGGAGGCGGCGATGGCGGACACGACGGCGAACCTCTTCTGGTTCACGTTGATCTTGCGGTGCCAGCGGCGCCAGATCTTGGTAGGAGCGAACATGCGGCCGCCACGACACATGTTTCCGAAGGCTCCCTGACCGGCACGGTGAGTACCACCGCCAGGAACACGAGGGATACGCGAGACGGCACGGCCAGTTCCCCAGGACTCGGCGGAGGTCTGGTGACCGGCACGACGGGAGACGGCGTAGGGCTGGCGAGAGTTCTTCGAGATGTTGTCGTGGACGAAGGTGACGATATCAGGGCGGATGGAGGCCTTCATGACGTCAGGAAGTGGTACGGTTGCGGCGGAGTCGGTGGCCATGTCGCCCTCAAGGGCTTGAACGGTGACGATGGGACGAGCTGCTGCTGCCGCCATTGGAGTTGAGTTTTGAGTTTGGACAAACACTGAAACTAGGGTTTTTGGCTGTGGCAGGAGAAGAGTTTAGGGTTAGTGAGGTGCTTATGTAGGTTCCTTTTCCGTGGGCCTCTTTCTCAATTGGGCTTTCTTTAGGTCCATCCATGTTTTAAGATTTAAAGTACGTAACAATAGTATTACCAAAAAAAAGGTATGTAACATTAGCAATACCAAAAACATTGTGACGAATATTAGCCTATGGGCCGAAAATCACCTACACGGAATATCTCAATTTATCATAGAAAATAAGGGTGTTTTATAGGTAGCGCCGGACCAGGTTTAATTAGTCTCGTTTAAAAAGGTTATCGTCTATTTTAATCTAATCCAAAAGTGATATGAAATAAATCGGATTAATCTGATTT
>NC_029790.2:31988223-31988980 GCF_000816755.2 Arachis ipaensis
TTATCTCATAATAAATTATTTTAGAGTAAAGTATCGTTTTTGTCCCCAACGTTTGGGGTAAGTCTCAAAGTTGTCCCTAACGTCTCAATTGTTCTATTTAAGTCCCTAATGTTTCAAAACTGACTCAATGTTGTCCTGCTGTTAGGAATCCGTATTTAACGGCAACACAAAATTGAGACGATTTTGAAACGTTAGGAACTTAAATAGGACGAAAACCTTGGGGACAAAAATGATACATAGAAATAAATTTTACTTTTATCCTTCAATAATATCAATTTTTTACTATACATAGTATTCAATTATTTTTTAACAGTAAAAAATTAATATTATTGAAAGATAAAATTAAATTAAAATTTATTTTTATGTATTGTTTTTGTCCCTAACGTTTTCGTCCTATTTAAGTCCCTAACATTTTAAAATCGTCTCAATTTTGTCCCGCCATCAATTCTGTTAACGAATCCCTAACGGCAGGACAACATTGAGTCAATTTTGAAACGTTAGAGACTTAAATAGAACGATTGAAACGTTAGAGACAACTTTAGGACTTACTCCAAACGTTGGGAACAAAAACGATACTTGTCTCATTATTTTAAAATAAAAATAATACTGTATAACATAAAAAATATTAATTTAAGTATAAAAAATATAATATGATATTATTAGTTTTAACCTAAAATATATATTTTTATCATAAAAGAAGCTTGAAACTGGGCAAACAGCTCGAAAAATAACTCGAATTCGATCCGAAAATAACACT
>NC_029790.2:31989130-32005661 GCF_000816755.2 Arachis ipaensis
TTAGAATAAAGTAATATAATTAAGAGTAATTTATTTAGATGTAATTAAAAAAAATAATTAAAAATTTATCTACTGTAAAAATTTGATATTACTGAAAGATAAAATTAAAATTTGTTTCAAAATTAAAAATAAATTTTAATTAAATAAAATATTAAAAAAATTTGGTACATTAGATTAAAAATGTATAATTTATACTTTATTGTATACATATCATAATCTTTTTATCTCTTTTTATAGGTTTATGTACTAAAATTCTTAGGATACAACAATTTTTAGTATTTTTAGTCATTATTTGACCAACAAAAATACTAAATTGTCTTTAATAAATAAATTTTACTAATTTATGTGTACAAATTTTAAAAAATGTGAGTACAAACTGTATTAATTTATATGTGCAAACTCTGATAAATATAGGTATAAACTATATGATTCTTGTGTGAAAAAACCCTGTAAATACGGGTGCTAATTATTGCTGACTAAGTGCTGACCAAAAATGATAATATTTGTTAGTCATGTAGCATCACTCTAAGTAAAAATATTTAAAAGTAAAATTTTAAAAAAAATTACTTAGAATGAAACTAAAGTAATTAAGAATAATTTATTTAGATATGGTTAAAAAATAATTGAATAACTATGTACAATAAAAAATTGATATTATTGAAGGATAAAATTAAATTTTATTTTAAAATTAAAAATAAAATTTATTTAAATTAAACATTAAAAAATTTTGGTATATTAAAGACAAAAATGTATAATTTAAACTTTCACCAAAAATTTATCTTTTAGTTATTCTACAAGTATTTTATGATAAGTAAAAATTTTGAATTTATAATGCAATTTATTCTGTTAAAATTTATTTTTATTTTACTTAATTTGGTAATTCTTTTGAGAGTAATAATATATCATTTTTGTCCTCAACATTTTTGTCCTATTTAAGTTCTTAATGGCTTAATATTTTAAAATTGTTTCAATGTTGTTTCATCATTAACTTTCTTAACAGATTACTAATGACAAGATAACATTGACATAATTTTAAAATATTAAAAACTTAAATAAGATAATTTAAAAATTAAAATAATTTTAAAATTTATCCTAAATATTAGTTATTAGTTAACCATTGAGTTCTTACTTCGGAGCAAATCCTTATATACATATATACTGTCATATTATTTTTTGGAAAATGATAATTTCACTTTTATTTTTTATAAGAATCGTGCTACTGTGCAGAAGTTATTTCATACAGAGATACAAATATACGTTGTTAGTGTTTTTTGTGTGGACACGTGTTGAAAAATGTTGCTGGACTCGGCTGGCTCTCAGGGACTTGTGAGCGCTCAGGAGAGGGGCGAGGGAGCCGACTAGGTGGCACCAAATGTGACGGGATTTTGAATATGCCCGGATCCGTTTGCTTGAGGTTTCGGAGGTGGGCCTTTTTGGGTGAGGCCCAGGAAAAAGAAAGCACAGAAGCCAGGAGCTGGGTCTCCGGTACACTATTCTCCTAACATTGAAGCGAACCCTGGGTTCCGCCTGTAGAAACGCCGCCGAGGGTGTTGTGACTGCCGTTTTGGGTCGCGTTCGGTCTGGTTGTCATCGAAGTGGTCCGACGGGGTAAAGGTCGTGGCGAAGTGCGCCAAGAGTCAGATTCCTCATCGCAGGCTTGGATTGGGGGTCCCTCAAACTCTCATCCCGGTAAGTAGTGAGCTTTCCGACCCCTCTCGTGATTCATGTGTGTTTATTCTGCTTTAATCATAGGCACAGTCCATTGTGTGCCATGTCAAGAGGGCTACAGGAAGGTTATGTCCATGTTGATTTGGCAGATTAGGATTACATAACAGGTATAGTTTATTTTTTGTCGTAACTGATTTCTTGTTCTTTGTTTTGTTGTTGTTTATGTGTGCAAAGATAATTCTTGTAAGATTAGCTAATATGAGTAATATTTTGCTGTTGTAGTGGGTAATTAGAGAATCCGATTATGAGATAAGTTTTTTGTTTGCAAATGTGATTGAGGAAGAAAAGATATCTTGGGACAGCCAAGCAACTATAGAGAATTAAATGTGGTCGTATGCATGATTATTGTTGGTTTTGGGAATTGGGGGGGCTGTGGATACTAGCGAGTTGGTAGGCATGGCAATGAAAACATAGTTGGCGAGAAGGCAGTTTGTTGGATTGTCCAGTAGATTCTTGTGATGCGTTGGTTTGAACTTCGATGGGTCGGATGGTGTATAGGTTCTTAGTTTTTGTTTTGAAGTTAGCCAACAAAAGTTAGAGTTGGTGAGGCTTTTTAAGTAAACGAATAATTTGTTAACGAGGATTAGTTGAAGTACATATTTGATTGTTTTGATTAATATTGAGTTAAAAAGAATTATATTTCAAGGAAAAAAAGGTATTTAGAATAATGTGATGAAATAAATTGAAAAAATAGATCATCTGACATATAAGCATTGAACCCCCATTTTATTTTGATTTTTGTCGTAACTTTTGGAGACATCATGCTGGCTTTATAGATTGTAGTATTGTTATACTTTGTTCTTTTGTATGTTGAAGTTTAATCAAGCAAGGTATAAAAATAATTAGTAACGCTATAATAATCGTTTTTCTTTATTAAATAGACAGAAAAGTGATCGAAGACTCTGACACAGAGTAATGTATTTTTTAGGATAAGACACAGTCAATCATAGTGAAATAAAATTATGCCATTGCCAATGTCATGTTCTATTATTTGTGAATTATATATTATACCTCTACTTTCTGTTCGTGACCCTAATGAATCGTTATTGACTCTGAGGATTCCCGAATGTTGTACTTGATGTTCTTGTCCAATGGATCTATTGTTCAGTAATGGGTTTGGTTGAGCGGGAAAACACATTAATTAATTGAAGTCAATTAAGTAGAAGATAAGATGGGCGATTCTGTGTTGCTGGTTCTGCTTAGGAAAGAAATTTTTTTTCTTTCGTGCAGTGAATGTGTCGATGAATTCACTAGTGATATGGTGGGTAAGTTAGTTAGTTATAATGTCGGCAGTGAATAATGTTGTATTTAAGTATAACGAGTTGCTGAATTGTATGTTAGACGGGTTTCGGTGCAGTAGTCATGCATTATTTGTGGAGGGGAATATAGCCTGGTTATGGATATTTGTGGCTAATTTTATATATATACCTGGTGCGATTTATGAACTACTTTTCTCTGGTTTGAATATGTTTAGGATAGAACGTCAGCCAGCCGTGATCGATGGATTTCAAGCGCATGTTCAATAATGAGGGTGAAGACTCAGATGGGGGTAGCTTGGAGGATTGCTGGGCACATTATTATGGGAACGACGACGATTATGATGACTAGGAGAGCCTTGAGGCCGGACGGGATCCCGAAGCGGGAAAGAGGTGTGAAGCGGATGCCGTTTATGGTGAGGGGGCTGGGGTGCTAATGGTGTGGAAGGTGCAGGTCCCAGCCAGAAAGTCACCGCGAAAGACTTCCTGGGTAGAGAGTTTGCTACAGAGTAGGATGCCTATGCTGCCTACAAGGAATTTACTAGATTCAGGGGTTTTGGCATTTGGAAGGGAGTTGTCGGTCATGTTAATGGGATATTGATAAGGAGAGACTTTTTTTTTGCCATCGACAAGGTACTATACATCATAAGCACTATGATCGACCTGAGCGAGTAAGGGAGGAGAGGCTTGAGAGTCGAACGGACTGTAAGGCCAAATTGAAGATTTACTACGATATGCAACAGAGCGTGTGGAAGGTAAGAACCATCGTTGACGAACACAACCACAAGCTTGCCTCAGCGATGTTTACAAATCTCCTTCCTAGTCATTGAAAGATGAGCGACGGCAACAAGGCATAGGTGGATAGTTTCAAGCAGTTTAGGATCGCAACCTCGAAAATAATGGCTTACATGGCCGGGCAATCTGGCGGGTATGGTATGCTTCGATTTACAAAACGGAATTTTTACAATTATGCACACAGGCAACGGCTTGCACGAATATCGGATGGGGATGCAACAGCCACCATCGGTTACCTAGAGGGTAAGGCGAATGTGGACATGATGACATCGGCACGCTACACACGGACCCCGGACAATCGGCTGGGCAGCCTATTTTGGGCTAATGTGGAGTTGATGGTGGACTATCAGCTATTCGATGATGTTTTGGCGTTTGATTCTACGTATCGTTCTAACAAGTACAGGAAGCAGCTGGTGGTTTTCTCCGGGTCAAATCACCACAAACAAACATCCATTTTTGGGTTTGCGTTGCTGGAGGATGAAGAGGTTCGTACTTACCGGTGGGTGTTATTGAACCTATTGGATATCATGGGACATAAGAAGCCTTGTGTAGTAGTCACGGATGGGGACAAGGTGATGCGCGCTGCAATTGTTGAGGTGATCCCGACCGCGAAGCATAGATTGTGCGGTTGGCACATGGAGAAAAATTGCGTCCAGAGGGTTAAGGATATAGAATTCCGCAAGGTTTTTCAGAAAGCTCTAAATGCAAACCTGGAATCAACGAGTTTGAGGAGTATTGGAAGACGGCGGTTGAGTCGCTTGGCCTATAAGATAACAGCTGGGTTCAGAGCACATACGATAGTAGAGAAAGCTAGGCAATAGCCTACCTGAGGGGCACATTCTGTGCAGGATACAGGACAACTTCAAGATGTGAAGGGATCAATGCTTTCGTTAAGGGTTTTCTTAGATCAACTGATAGCATTTTGGAACTTGTACACAATTTAAACCGAGTTGTGAAAGACTATCAGAATAATGAAGTAACAGCCCAATTCTATTCCACCTATTATACTCCTGTGCTAACGACCGGACTTGATTCGATCGAATTGTTTGCTTTAAAGGTGTATACATGAGCGGTTTTCAGAGAAGTGAAGAAACAAATAAATGGTGTGGCAACGCTATTTTGGGGCAGAGATAGCATTAGCACGATGTGTGTGTACAAGTTTTCGAAGATGGGGAAACCTAATAGGACATATAGGGTGTTGTATGATCTGAACGAGGAAAGGATTGAGTGTGAATGTTCAATGTGGAACAGTGAGGGGATTCCTTGTAGTCATATATTCTGTGTGATGAAGTATGAGGGCTTGGAAAAAATACCGGGCAGTCTTATTCTGAGCAGATGGTGCAAGGATGCAAAGAATTGGAGATCGAAACCCCCCGAAAGTACAGAGGGCCATCAAGGACGCTTGCTTAGATATGGTGCCCTCTATAGGGCGATGAGTGTGGTTGAAAAACTCGGGGCCGAAGATGTAAATAAGTTTGTTGTGGCTAGAGACGGGATTGCACGTCTTGCAGAAGCCCTGCAACGACGAGCATACGACAAGCTAGGAGGCCAACCGGGTTTCCCGTCTCTATCCGAGCTGAAGGACCCGGTGGTGTCAAAGACTAAGGGGGCTCCAAGGAAGGGGAAGAAGATGCATCCCGGCAGCCATGGTGAGGTGCTGATGAAGCGACGATGTTGCACGACGTGTGGCGTACCTAGTCATACGAAGAGGACTTTCACGAGCCAGCGGGATCATGGTGTTGTTGGCACTGAAGCTAGCGCGGTCCACAGTTCCACGGAGTGTTCGTCGGCGAAACCAAGTGCCCCGTATGCAGCTGGTCAGACTCAAGATGCCGACAAGGACGAGGTAAGTGTGCGAACCTATACAACTTTATATTAAATGTTGGTACAGTTTTTAGAAAGGATGAAATACGCATCTAAAAAACATGAATTCATTAAAATCATCTTGGAAAAGCTGGTGGCATCGGCTGCGTAGCACATTTCTTTATTGGTGAGGACAATAGCTGACATGCGTAGTAAAATAGTGCTTTCCGTTTTACGTTTTGTGCTGGTGACACAACATACATGGGATATGTCATGCATAGCGTATATTGTGGTGTGAGTTATTCTCATAAGGCCTTCTGTGCAGATCACGTATGGTTGCATTACATTTGGGCCAGGTGAGGAAAGAGTTCTTTTAGCCGTGCAATAGCTGAGGCTTTTTTAGTTTTCAGTTTGTGACTCATGAATTTAGCTATGGGTGGGCCACATGACAGGAACGGGTGACAAATAGAGTGAAATAAGACATTGCATGCATACATAGGTAAATATCAATGGTTGAGTTACGATCAGGTTTTTAACAACTTCGTTCGTACCTGGCAGGGTATTCAGTCGGGGAACGGTGACAACAGGCAGACTATTCCAGATCGTGCTGAAACGAACTCAACTGGGTCAATTCATGGGTGTAGTCATGCGTATTGCAACCCCCACATGGGTGTCGGCGGTGGGGGGTTCCAACATCTTTCTCGAAGGGCAACACATCGAACAGTTTTTTTCATCACAAGGTTGCTCGGGTCACCAAGGGGGGTCTCACAGAGTAGCAGCCACCCCAGGTACATTTAACCCCACAAGGCACACCAATGAAGACTTATTTGAGTAGCGGCTAACACAGGTATGAGTGGAAGCATGGAGTTTGCTTTATGTTCAGTAAGGTAATATTTGTGTATTCAGTTGCAACAGTTCTTGCCTTTTACATGTGTTGTATGTTCCCGTGTACAGAATGCCTTGGGAAGACGGGGTGTAGCATGAGACAAGGGTTAGTACCATTTGCCTCTGGTCCTGCTTGTTTCGTATTTCATTTTTTTAGTTCAGTTGATAATTGTTATATAGTTAGTAGATAATTACTTAATAAGGTGATTGCTGTTGGTTAATAATCTCATATATATTCGACTCATTGAGTCCTCTGGTAAGGAAAACTTTGCTCAGAAGAAGTCATTGGGCGGTAATTAATCTTTGTAGTTTCGTAACTGTTCAACGAGTGACCTAAAACCACACATTCACTATTAATATGAACTTGATTTGTAAAACTAGAATGCACATTTGTTTTTGCCTCTAGATGAATTGTATAAGTCCAGAATGTAAAGCACTTTGAGATTTCCCCTGTAACTGTATGGCAAATTAGACTGAAATTAGGCAAAGGAAGAAATGGTTTTGGTGATTTGCATTGGCTTCTGTTTATGTTCTGTTGTTAGTAGTATTGCTGCTTCTAATCATTTAGTTTAAATTCTTTCTGTTTCGTCGTTGGCTGCATTGGGTGCTCTTTCTAGTTTATTGCATAGCAATTAGCGCCAAATTTTAGTATGTGAGACATATAAGCCTGTGATGGTATGGTAGTTTTTGTTTTTTTATGGTCAAATGAGAGTATGATGGGTTAAGATTTTTGAGTGCGGTTACTTTATTACGTTTGTTTCCCTGAAATAAGTGATGCCTTGCATGTTTTCCTTGCCTTTGGATCCTTGTTTGTTTGTTCAGCTGGCTGAATTTGGATTACAGTTGAGTCTCCCCAGTGATTGGAGTAATATGAAGCTGCGATAAGTGTAAAGCGTTACTTTTGTTGCACTTTTCCCTCCTATATTCGTCGGCGTTTGCTTTTTTTAATCTTGTTTTCTATTGTCTGTGATGCAGAGTGCCTTGTATAGAAGACTATGTTTAAGTAGTGTAGCTTGCGTTACATGCAGATAACTTGGAATGAGTTTGTAGACCGGTTTTTGCCTAAATTTGTACTTGCAACTTGTCTTGAGATAGCTCTGAGGTGGTGCAAAGGGTTTATTATACTCTGAATTTCCTATTAAACTCATGCACCGATGTAATCCATCATGTGGTTGTTCTCCATGACTTCTGTGCTTAAGTCTCTATTATGTATGTGTTTCATGTGGGAATTATACAGTGTTCGTGTATGAATACTTTAGAGGAGAAATAAGAATTATATTTAATCTCGAAATACCCTTATGTTAAACTTTTGAATTTATTTAAGTTAAAAAGTTAAGACAATTAAACGTAAAAAATTAAATAAGTAAACAAGTATTCATTTTTATGAAAGATAAAAGCTATGACTGTGTTGTTAGCTGAGGAGAAAAAATCTTAGTGAACTTTAGGATAATCACGAATGGGATAGAACCTAACGTCATCCCAAAATCTGTCCCCAAATGAAATCATTTGGATTTAAATTCTATCGACGTATTAAACTTGTTACATGACCCAGAAAATAAAGTTATTTTCAGTAAATCATAGTGTTAATAAGTGTTTCAACATTTGATGATATTAACTGCTATTCATTTAATATTATCAAGTTAAATTAGCAACGACGTTAATGTTATTACCAGTCTTATTGTCCTGTTAAGTCCAAAATTAACCTGACTACTGTGTTAGTGCGAAAGTATAAAGTATGATCACGCATTGCGATGAAAATTAATTGATAACTTCAAAGTATCAAAACCATGAAAAAATAGATATAATGTTAGTAAAAAAGGTGTGAATTTTTTTTCATAAGAGTAATGCTATTTTGTGGTTGTCCAGCTTTAAATTTTTTTCCTTAATTGCATCTCATAACTCAAAGTAATATTTTAAAAGAGATTTATTGCAACAAAACCTAACGTGTCAGTAGCTTGGTGATATGGACTAGATTTTTAAGATGTTCATTTCTAAACACGGTGGACACAAGAAGAATTTGTTATTATTTATTTAAATAATGAATGAGTTATCTTAAAAACACATCTACTGATGAAACTCATTTGCGGTGAGAACAACACAGATGATGCCAAGGGGAGTCCTAGCCATGTAAAGGTCTTCCCTTTCATTGAAACCAAGCCCAGACCCTAGGTCAAAACACATCCACAACAACATGGAGTCAGGGAGGCACCATTTTTATGGTGTACACAGGGGGCGAGTTCCTGGGATATACCCGAATTGGGAGGATTGTAAGCGGCAAGTGAATGGGTTCAGGGATTGTGAGTTCAAGGGGTTCCCCAATGCGCGGCACCCCCATCACCCCCTCCACCATCACCGCCACGATTGGGTCTACTAGGGAGCTCGGCGATTGTGGGTGGAAGTTCTTTGTCGACACAGCTACATGTGATGCAGGTTCGATCCGGTCATCGCACACGGCTAGAAGCAGGCTGCAATCATTCACGGAATGATTCAACGCCCAAAGGTAGGTTCGAATCCTTGGTTATGCTTTTGTTAGGCTGTTGATGTTCATTTTGTTTGGTCACATTGCAGGCAAGGCGGTTGTAAGAGATACATTAGGGGATGATTTTGTTATAACTGAAGACATGGAGGTGTATCTCATTCGAGTTTGTTCACAGTTACGTCTTGAGTACCCGGTCTTCACCCGACGTGAGTCTTACTCCCAAAATGGGACACAACTACATGGTTTTTGGGTTGTGCTTTAGTCTGTGCAACATGGGGTCAACTGGGTGGTAAATAAATTTTTCTCGGAGGACGAAGCTGAACCCGAAGCGAGGCAAGCTGCTGCCTTTCAGATGCTCGAGAAGGTGTAGACGATGACGGGGAGGGAGATTTGTGATTACAACTACAGAAAGGTTGCTGCTTTGCATAAACGCGTTGAGGATCTAGAAAGACAGGTTTCGACCCCTCCATACCAC
Source organism: Arachis ipaensis (assembly GCF_000816755.2). Lineage (NCBI taxonomy): Eukaryota > Viridiplantae > Streptophyta > Magnoliopsida > Fabales > Fabaceae > Arachis > Arachis ipaensis. The sequence continues at coordinate 31,998,552 of NC_029790.2, forward strand.
CGAATTCGCGAGCTTCAGGATGAGAACCAAATGATGCGGAATGAGCTGGAAATGTTTCACAAGATGTTTAACGATTAACTCTTAGACTAAGTTTAGGTTAGTTTACCTTTGGCTGGAATAGGTTGGTTTGGTTTATGGTCTTACCCATGTTTGATTTGTCTTTATTGAAGTTGTTTGGTGTTTGATTTTGTTGTTGGTTGTGTCGTTTAGCTCATGTATGTCATGTACTTATGATTTTGTAAGCGTTACTATTATTATGTAAAGGGCATGTGAATTTGCAAGCATCCTTCCGTTCATGTCGATTGATCTTTAAATATCTGTCGACACCGCACTCAAAATCAAACGGGTTTGGACTTAATGCTGAGACATTTAGTTTGTACGATTCATTCAAGTGCTAAGATAAATTTGGGGATAGTAGACACCAGCAGGTTAGAGGGGATCCTTGTTTGATTTGGGTCAGAAGGGGTTTTACCCGTGGAAAAATGTTGGGTACATCACTTCTTTAACCCCTAACAGGTAGGCCTTGATTACCCAAATGTTGAGCGTTGTGTGCCTTGCCAATGACTAGTATTGTCACTTTTCACCTAATGTCACTTTAGAGGCAACACGTGTTAATCTAATACCCTGTCCAAGTTAGTTCAGCACTGCTTGAAAAAAAATTTATGTGCTATAGCAAAACCCTAATAGTTTTTACAATAAGTAGCGGAATTAGAAACACATAACGTAATACTTTCACTGTGTGCATATTGCATGCAGGTTTTGCAGTAGCGTTTATTTACAAGACCCTCGTGTAATGCATGTTGTGAAGGGCCATGTAATTCTGAGTGGGCCGACATTCTACTAAAGGCCTACAACTGTAAGTTCCTTCCACACATCCATGTTTTGAAGCAGCACCTCTAAGAACCAACTAAGTTTTCTCCTATCAATTTAAAACTGGTTTGGGATTGACCAAATTGACTCTGAGGTTGCAACTGGGTATTGTAAACTATCTTGTAAGAAACCTAAAACATCAAAGGAATATGGTGCATGTCACGTTAGAAGACGATATCACTAAACCAACAACAAACATTTTTCCATCCAAGGTTCCCCTGTGCATCAAAATGGCATCCATCCAGCACAGATGCAACATAAAGGTTTGACAATGTAGATGATCCTAGCATGCCGAAGGGCAAATCAAAAAAATCATTTGCCTCAACGGAAACGGAACAGAAGGGTTGTCAAAAAAGCAAATGTCCCAACAAAACAGCTTATCAATACAAAAAATAGTTACCCTAATGTAACCGAAACAGATGGGCGATCCAAAAAATAACAGCCCACAGTTTACGGATCACAAAATATTTACAATTGTGACTTGGCCTAACAAAGGACATGCATACTCTACACAGTTTTCGTCTGCCAGTGTGCAAATGCTTTGGATACGAAATCCTGTGCCAGTTGGTTGTGAGACTTCATAAACAAGTCCACCGCTAAGCGCATCCAAGTGGCGGCGTTGACATGCTGAAATGGCTCACAATAGCATAAGAACCAAGGTTAGTCATTTGCTAGTGGTGGCGTTGAAGAAGCAAAACACTCTAACTTGAAATGAAATAAATTGTTAAGCTGTTTGCAACCATACCTGCACCTCGTAATCTTGCCACATGTACGCTCGAATCATCCATTGTGCGATCCAGATGCCACAGTCCATGCTGCAATGCCACAAGTTTTAGTCAGTTGAGCATGTTTGCCAGGTCAACATGAGACTGAGACGACATCACAGCAAAGGGTTTACGATGTAATAATGACACTAGGCCAAATACGGGTGTGGAGGATCTTACAAGTCTGCTGCCTGCTGTGGCACATTAGGCTCTTCAAATTCGAACGCAGAGAACCTAGGACGCATCACCCTATCCCCGGAGAGCCACGACTTTCCCAGCGTCATTCCCTCCAGGTAAAGCGCCTACAAAACGTTAAGGAAAAGTATTGTTACTAGAATGGATATCATAAGCAGTGGGGTTATGGACAAGTGCCAAATAACTAGAATGACTTACGACGTGCAGCATAGCCATTTTCTTTGCGTCCGCTTCACGTGGGTCTCTAAGTGAGTCTAGGTAGATCAGCTTTTGCTGAGCGACATCGATTATCATTAGGTACCAGTGTTGGTCACACCACATGGCCTGATACACCTGTAAACACCACATAGCCAAACTCAAAGTACACGGTAGGAAAATGAGCAGCCACAAAAAGAGTAACACAAAACTGGTGGGTGTGAGAATACCCGGGTCACCTGGTCGACCTTACTGCACATGTAGTTGTTACGTATCGACGTCATGTTCGCCGAGGTGAGAGACCGTCCGCCGACTGCTGCTTGCTGAACACAAAAAAATTAACCTATCATACTACGAATATCGATATTAATAACAATAATAATTCAACAATAATATCATTATCACTGCTAAAAATTTCAATTTCTATAATAATAACAGCATTAATCCAACTAGTTACGCATAAAAGCCCAGACTTGAATTTTTAAAATATGAATATTAATGGTGGTGTCCCGTAGTTTTTCTTAAAGCTTAATTGAGATAATATTATATAATAATTATTTGTGTTCATCGCTTTACGTGATTCAGCGTTCACCTTTTTTGTGTCAACCTTTTATTCAGCCAAACGTGTACCATAGCTATGATACAATTCTACCTCCACGGTTCGATAGAAAAGACTGTTAAGTAATTAGTTAACAAAACCTTCTACAGATTATATAGATATAACTAGACTATCATGCAGCAACTAAATCTGAATTTAGCCTTTTTTTTCTTTGTTTTTTGGGTTCTATGGTTAATCCCCCTCACTCAACTATAGAAACTACGGGATATTAAGGTTGAGGCAGCAAATTATCGAGCTATAACTATATTTTGTGTTACATAACAAATGAATAAAATGTTTTTTGATGGATTCGGAATACCTTACAACAGGGATGGATCCAGAAATCTAAGAGTGGATGGGTCGAAAATTAAAATCTTGTTTAATTAAATATAATACCATACATTTCTGAATAGATATAAATATAATTAGTTTTTTAATGAAAAAATGATAAATACTTATCAAATAAAAGAATTATCGTAGTCTTTATAATTTTTTCATAATCTTTCATGGGTTAACATGTAATAAAATATAAAATTATCTATTTCTAAGTATTCTGTTAATTAATTTACTTCATTAAATATTCATGTGACGGTAAGTTATATTTTTATGTTTTATATCATTAAAAATATGGCATACACTAATATAAATTAATTACACTAGCAATTTTATTATGTGAATTTGAAATTTGTTAAAGTGTTCATATATAGTAATAGGAGGAGGAATTAATAGGGCAATAATGACAAAAATACAACTACACAAAAATAGAAAAAGAACAACATTTAAAACTAATATTAACGTATCCTTTACATGATCATAGATGCTAAAATTAAGTTCAAAAAAATATACAAATTTCTAAATCATTGAGCTTGGCATTATGCCACATTAAATTAATTAAAAGTGGTCCCTACTCTCAATAAGACGACACAATGCCTTGTGCTACACCAACCATTTATGTACACATTTATTCGTTGCATCCTAATGTCTAGCACTATCCCCACCTAGTGAAACATGATTCAAACATGATGAACAAGCAACCTGTAGTGACACTCCAAAATTCAATCTCAACCATGGAGGGTTATTTACACCGCTAAGCACGGTCCAACATCCTTCTTTTTCTTCCCCCTTTTAGTCCCTCATTGGATTTCTTGTCAGATTTGGCGTCTACTGCCGCACGAAAGGTCGGCAATGAAGTAGGTAAGAGAGTCAATACTCCCCTAATACTACGTTTTCTTATCCTGGTGGATGAATATAATTATTGCTTTTGTATTCTATAGTTATTAGAAGTAAAGGGTTTTGGTCAAATTTTATTCACTAACGCAATTTTATAATTAAATGATTCATAGAACATTATTCATTTTAAATGTGAAGCTTGGCAGAAAAACACATGGAAACGTGCATTTAGGGAGATGGAGGCAGAGCCTCATTTTTCCTTTCTCGAGCTTTCCATATAATTATTATTAACCAAGAGAGTTTCTCCATAGTATCTTTAATAATATTTTTTGTAATGTGTTCACATTGTTTGGCCAGCCTACTAAGTTTTGTTGAGTTATACATGAGTCTTACTCAAACAAATGTGAGGTGAAGTGCCCTATTTGGCCTGAATGGAAGTGCAGTTCATAAATTTGATAGAACTTCCAATCATGAGTTAGTTACACACCTCAGAAGTTACATATCATTATGCATACTGCATGTCATACTTGACTTTGGGGTGGATCCTCAGGCACAATAATTTTTTTACACACATCAAAAGGAAAGCTCTTATTTGTGATATCTTTGTGGTCAGTGCTTTCTGCAAACTTTTAACTTTCCAACAAATGTAGACTTTTTGTGTTCTCTTCATAAAAGAACATAAAACATTCTGTTAAGTAAGGCACTCGTCATAAGAAGAAACTAAATCAACATTTTCTACAAAAAGTCTACATTTGTTGGAAATTTTTATATGCAATGGTATTTGCAGGATTTTCTAATTAGGTTGTTCTGTTTAAGGGATTATTTGTTTGAACATTCTACAATAATGACAACAATGTTAATCACAACCCTAAACTCTATTCAGTAACACTTGTTGGGGGTTCATAGAAATTGTCCAACCCTGGATTTGTGGTTTATGTCCAGTATACTATCCTACTTTTTTCCCAAGGCATCAGTACACACATGGCGCAGCCAACCATGGTAATCTGAGTTATTCCTTAAATGGAGAAACTAGCCTAAATCATTAAATTCATGCTTCTACCATACATGTTTAACTTTTCTTACCATGATTGTTGACGGCAGGAACCAAGCATGTCCAATCGATGCTAGTGTGAGCATGCGGACCACGGTGTTCAGCACCTGCAGTCACACCAAGACAGATACACCGATCCAATGGGTTATTGACAGTATTTGAGACAACGCGAATGTCATGGGACTCAAAAAATGAATTAAATAACTGGTACTCATGTTGTCTACAACCTCCATCTTCGGTGCCAGAGTCATAAGCGCTCCCCGAGTGGCTAGCAGTTCCTGATATCTATCAGAATCTCGCTATCATCAAAATAAACAGTTACAACTGCTCATGCATGCAATACAATGGAGTTCAAAACAGCACGGAGGGATTGCATACTCTCTGGAAGATGTCGCATGAAGATATATATGGCGACAACCAACTCCACTTCGGACAGATTCATCTCATCGGTCGGGCGGAACACCAGGTTCATAGACTACATCAATACCAAGGAATTAGTTATGTCCCTTGCATATCTAATCGTGATTCAATCCATACCAACTTGGCACAATAAAAAGATAACTGGAACTTACTAGCTCACCTTTGGAATGCCCTCGATTGTCATACTCACGAGTTTGCCTATGTTTACGACTGCAGCAGGTTCCCTGGAGGGGAGATCGCTCCTTTGCCTAGCAGATAGCATGCTTGTCTCCGTTTCATGATTTGCATGAGTTTGTCATGGGATCTTGTCCGTGATATCATCGGTGGTAAGATCAACCTGAAATTGAAGGAAGGGAATCCATGAGGACACCCACGGAAGGAAAAACAATGGTATAAAATTGGCTAAACGGGTAAAACATATCCTTATTACATACGAACCACTTCCGGGATATGAACGGTTCGGGTCTCCTTAGAAAATGGGAAAGGTTTCTGGATAGCCTTTTTTGACCTCTTGGTGATGAAGGGGATGTGGTCGACGGTGAAGGTGGTATCCACGATGGAACTCCGCAGTGGCTTGGTTGCTCTGGATGGTTTGCAGCTTCCACTGCTTTTGATAACGTGTTTCTTGTTCTCCCTCATGTTGGAGACCTTGCCACTGGGGTTGTGTCAATCGCGTCTACAACTCGCGCATTGCCCTCCAGTTGGCACCACATGCGGCGGCAGAGACCTCCTCCGCATGAGAAGCTAGATGCGTCTTTTATCCCTGACACCACCGCATCATGTCGCGATATTGCATCCAACAATCCAGTCACTATGTCCTTTAACGAATAAGATGCAAGTGTGTGTTATCATACTCACATGACTCGGGCCTGGACTGGAGGAGCTGCAACTTCCTGCAGACCACTCTAGTTCGTTCACAGCAGCCGGGGGTACCCTGCAATCAGAATTTTGGTCCACCATTTTTCGTTAGCATGGAGTAGTCAACTTGAATACCTCAACCGGTCCGAGGCCTCGACTCGCCCCATCCTTATGTCCGTCCCTGCGTGGGAGGATGCAGCACGACTAAGGTTTAGGGTCTAGATGTAGTCAGAGCCGGGTGTGAAAATGTTTTAATGCAAGACCTTTTCGGTGGGACCGGACTGCACCCAGGGATGGACTCAAGAACAACAATAAGTGGGCATATGCCCCACTGTATTTTTAATTTTTTTTAAAAGATATAATTATATATAATGTGCCCCCACTCCAAATTATCAATGACCCCATTATAAATAAACTAAACTCAGTTAGCTATAGTCCTAAATTCTCTTTTTTATTTGTCTATCATTTTGGTTATTATTTAACGTAATCAAATTTAGTTCTTGTGCCGTTACTCCTTTATTCTCTTAAGCTCTCTTCTTATTTTTATATTTTCAACCTTCTTTTTCTACTCCTTAAAGTACATTTTAAATTATCCATTTTTTTATATAGCTGTCGATGAGTCTATGTATGTTCCAATTTCATTGTTTATCTTTTTGAAATTTTCAGTTACAAATTTTAATTCAAACAATTATAGTTTTGGTGTTAATCTAATGTTTTATTTTTTTCATAACTTTAAATATTTTATTTTATTCTCGATTTATTCATCTTAGTTACTTATTTTTTATCTTTTGTTCTATTACATGTACCTACGTTGCATATAAAATTTTAAAATAAGTCGATTAAATTACTAATTTAGAAGTATATTTTTTATTTTCAGAAATAGTAATGAAAAAATATTTTAATTAGAATACATAATTAAATAGATGTATAAAATCTTTCATCCAACATTATATCGAAAATAAATTAAAAAATATATAACAAATTTAATT
>NC_029790.2:32005686-32021180 GCF_000816755.2 Arachis ipaensis
TTACATAAACATAATTTTTACATACAGATTTAATTTTTTTAGTATTTGTAATTAATTCTAGTTTTAAATTATAAATAGTAGTGTATTAATAGGCGCTACTGTGCCAATTGATTGAGTCTTTTATTATTAAATGTGTATAAAAAAATTAGTTAGTATAATAAGTTATCTATAATTTAATTAAAGTATTTTAAGTTGTATTTCTAGAACTAAAAAAAAAAGATTTTTTTATAAATTTTATATAGTGAATAGTATTTTAAGAATGAAATGGTTCACTAACTCTTTTTAATTTTTATATCTCCATATAATTAATAATATTGAACAAAATTTTTTTGAGCACAGATATTTTTTCTCCCACTGCTTAAATCTTCTGGGCCCTTGACTGAGTGCACCGATACTCATGGATGTCATCCGGTGTTCGACGGTTCCTTTCGGGTCACACCAGGGGTCTTCGTTAACCGATCGATTGAAAAAAAGGACCGGTGAGTGGACCGGGAAATCGATTTTACCGCCGGACCAGGAAATCCAGTTCGGTTTTTAAAACAATTCCTCTCATGTTTGCTCCCAAGTAACCTTTCAGTGGCGCCAAAACAAAACCCTTTCCCCCCGAATCCAGTTGGATGGGACAGATGGAATGACACGACCTGCTGCGACATAAAAGGCTTCTTGGGAGAAGGGTTTAAAGAAAAGACGAATTTGGAAACCCATTCATGATTGTGGGTACAAATGCATGTAATTCCTAGGACATAGTCAGATGCATTCCTCCCGCCATTTAAGGAAATTATTATGGGCAAGTTGGTCAAATCACTGAAGTTATGTTAGGCATAGCTAGGCACGGGTGGGAATTGTTATCAGAATGCCTCAAATGTGGTTGGTCACTACTTCACTTGCAATAGGCAGCAAGGTAGAGAATCACTAAAACCCCATGTCACATTCTAAGTCGTGGGGACTGGGACTGTGGACTGGCACGCGGGAATCTACTGATGCTAGTAGACAAGGAGCGCCATGTGGGAGAGGCTCCCACCCCTGTGATAGCCTTCTAAGAGACGACACGGCCCCGTCCTTGTGCCAGCAACTCATCGGTGACCGAGCCATGTGTCCTTCGACAACATGTGAGTAGTTTATTGATGAGATTCGTGGAACCTTTTTTACTGCACATTTTTTTACGAAAGTCATGTCTTTTCCGTTCCCTGGGTCACATTTTGGCGTATCTATGGAGACCCAAGTGAGATTCCTGAACGTTGCGGTATTTCCTTGGCAAATACTTCACAGTCACATTGTGAATACAGGGAGTTAATTGGTTAGACACTTGTGTGGTGTCGATAAGTGAAAGAAGCGTGCTAATTGGGTAAGAGAATACGTGATTAACTCATAATGAAATTTAGTATCGATATTTGTACGCCTCATGACGAAGTTGTGGTTCATGGACAGACCCGTACGCCATATTAGCCGAGGGAAAGAACTAGTTTAGTTATTGGGTGCGCCGGCGGCAGGGTGTCATGTAGGAACTGAAGTTGTCCTCCTTTTTTGTTTTGTCCTTTAATCGCCCGTGATTAGGATTTTTTTCACTTTTTGGTGGGCTCCGATGCCTTATGAGATTATAATAGTTGGCGGGGTAAAGGTGATGTAGAAAAGGAAAATATGTTTTGCTGCGATGTTACGGGAACGAAGCAAAAAAAGTTGGGGGATTTGCCTTGTTTGGGCTAAAGAAAGAAAAAAGACTTCGACGTCCAATTGCAACTGGTTTCTCTTTAGTGTTGTGAATGGGCCCATATCTTGGATAGACTGGATGAGTCGGGCCCTAAATGTTTTGAAAGTGGGTGGGTTTGGGTGGCTTGATCGGTCACTTTGTTGTGGGTGGCACAGGTTTAGGGTTTAGGATATTTGTGGTGGGTCATGGCGCAGACTACCCCTATGCCGTCGACCCCCCCTTCGCAGTCGTCGCCCAGCAATTTGCGCGAACCCCCTGACTTCTTACGGCGACGTAGTTGTGTCTGAAGCTCGACGAAGAGGCCGCTAGGCACGGTGGTTTCGACGAAAGTTTTGGCTCCTTCTGGCCGCTCCTCGTCACCGTTGAACCATGGGGCTCTGCACCGATGATTCCTATCCTGGTTAGGTATGGCCACGAGTGGGGGCACTCAGTAGCGGTTCGGGACAATTGTTTGTTGTATTCCGGCGCTATCCTTATCCTACGCTCTGTTCAGGTGAGCCGACATTCTACCCTGCCTTCACTTCGTGAGTTAAGGTTTGGTCGTACTGAAAACGGTTTACGAAGACGGCTCTAACCTCTGAGCTAAGCAGGCTCATATAAAAGAAAATGCGCATGCATAGAAATTAAATAAACTAATAGGATCTTAGTTATTAACAGTTTGGAATTTGCTATTCCGAACATAATGAATATGTCATAATTCAATTTTTACAAATAGAATATTAAAATAAAATTAGAAAAAAATATATATTTCATTTCTTTTATTTATTATCATTTCGAATTTGTAATAATTCTATTACAGTTACAGTAATTATATTAATACATTAATATAGTAATATATATTATATACTAATATAGATAGTATCTAGAATTTAGAATATTCTTATCCATTAAGATTTAATATGTATAAATCTATCCACAATCTATCTATAAAATATTGGATTATCAGGATAAATTTAACCATATATTTATATCCTTAAATTAATTGAATTTATATAAGATAAAGAATTCTCAATTTATATACAGAATGAATTCTAAAAAGTAATTATCAATTCGATATCTTAAATCCCACACCTAGAAGCCCATTTACTCCGAAATTTAGACAAAAATGGAATTGTTACCCCCGGATCTTGGGTAGAGACGGGCGATATTTTAGTGGGGAAATTAACGCCTCAAATGGTACAAGAATCCTCGTATGCCCCGGAAGATAGATTATTACGAGCTATACTTGGAATTCAGGTATCCTCCTCAAAGGAAACTTGTCTAAAACTACCTATAGGCGGTAGAGGTCGAGTTGTTGATGTAAGATGGATTCAAAAAAAAAGAGGTTCCAATTATAATCCAGAAACTATTAGAATATATATATTGCAGAAACGTGAAATCAAAGTAGGTGATAAAGTGGCCGGGAGACATGGAAATAAGGGTATCGTTTCTAAAATTTTGCCTAGACAGGATATGCCTTATTTGCAAAATGGAAGACCCGTTGATATGGTCTTCAACCCATTAGGTGTTCCGTCAAGAATGAATGTAGGACAGATATTTGGATTAGCGGGGGATATGCTAGATAGACATTATCGAATAGCACCCTTTGATGAGAGATATGAGCAAGAGGCTTCGAGAAAACTAGTATTTTCTGAATTATATGAAGCCAGTAAATAAACGTCGAATCTGTGGATATTTGAACCCGAGTATCCGGGCAAAAGCAGAATATTTGATGGAAGAACAGGGAATCCTTTTGAACAGCCTGTTATAATAGGAAAGCCTTATATCTTGAAATTAATTCATCAAGTTGATGATAAAATACACGGACGTTCTTGTGGGCATTATGCACTTGTTACGCAACAACCCCTTAGAGGAAGGGCTAAACAAGGAGGACAGCGCGTAGGTGAGATGGAGGTTTGGGCTCTCGAGGGATTTGGTGTTGCTCATATTTTGCAAGAGATGCTTACTTATAAATCTGATCATATTAAAGCTCATCAAATAGTACTCGCGACTACGATCATTGGACGAACAATACCAAAACCCGCAAACGCTCCAGAATCCTTTCGATTACTCGTTCGAGAACTACGATCTTTTGCTATGGAATTGAATCATTTCCTTGTATCTGAGAAGAACTTCAGGATTCATAGGAAGGAAGCTTAATTGGATGGAATCATCAGTTTTACTCTATGATTGATCAATATAAACATCAACAACTCCGAATTGGATCGGTCTCTCCTTATGTGTATAGGACTGGATTTGGGTGTATGTGGCTGGTATTTGGGTGTACGTGACTGATATTTGGGTGTATCTCTATGATATTTGGGTATATTTTTTATCTATTGACATTATTTCTTTATCCTTGCAGTAAAAATGACAACCAAAAACTAAGGTAGAAAAAATACAATGTAAGCGCATATATATCCCCCTTGATCCATTGGTTGGATCCTATCCAAATTTTTCGTTTGCTAGACCCGTCGTTAAAAAGCCTACTTTCTTACGATTACGAGGTTTATTCAAATATGAAATCCAATCCTGGAAATATAGCATACCACTTTTTTTTACTATATAGGGTTTCGATACATTTCGAAATAGAGAAATTTCTAGTGGAGCGAGTGCTATTCGAGAACAACTAGGCGATCTGGATTTGACAATTCTTATAAATTCTTCATTAGTAGAGTGGAAAGAATTATGAGAAGGGGGATCCACGGGCAATGAAAATGAATGGGAGGCTCGAAAAGTTGGAAGAAGAAAAAATTTTTTGGTTCGACGTATAGAATTAGCTAAACATTTTATCCGAACAAATATAAATCCGGAATGGATGTTTTATGTCTCTTACCAGTTCTTCCCCCCGAATTGAGACCCATTATTCAAATCGATGGAGAAAAACTAATGAGCTCAGATATTAATGAACTCTATCAAAGAGTTATCTATCGGAACAATACTCTTATCGATCTATAAACAACAAGTAGATCTACGCCAAGCGAATTAGTAATGTGCCAGGAGAAATTGGTACAAGAAGTCGTGGATACGCTTCTGGATAATGGAATCCACGGGCAACCAATGAGGGATGGTCATAATAAGGTTTACAAATCATTTTCAGATATAATTGAAGGTAAAGAGGGAAGATTTCGCAAAACCCTGCTTGGAAAAAGGGTTGATTATTCGGGGCGTTCTGTTATTGTAGTAGGACCATCACTTTCATTACATCGATGTGGATTACCTCGCGAAATAGCAATAGAACTTTTCCAGGAATTTGTAATTCGTGGTCTAATTCGAAAGCATTTTGCTTCGAACATGGAAATTGCTAAGAGTAAAATTCGGGAAAAAGAACCGATTGTATGGAAAATTCTTCAAGAAATTATGCAGGGGCATCCCGTCTTGCTAAATAGAGCGCATACTCTGCATAGATTAGGCATACAGGCATTCCAACCTATTTTAGTGGAAGGGCACGCTATTTGTTTACACCCATTAGTTTGTAAGGGATTCAATGCAGACTTTGATGGAGACCAAATGGCTGTTCATGTGCCTTTATCTTTGGAAGCCCAAACGGAAGCTCGTTTACTTATGTTTTCTCATATGAACCTATTGTCTCCGTCGATGGGAGATCCTATTTCCGTACCGACTCAAGATATGCTTATTGGGCTTTATATATTAACGAGCGGGAATCGTCGAGGTATTAGTGCAAACAGGTATAGTCCGTCTAATCGCAGAAATTCGAAAACTGAAAGAATTTACAATAATAACAATAGATATACGAAAAAAGAAAAAGAACTCTTTTTTGTAATTCCTATGATGCAATTGGAGCTTATCGACAAAAAAAATAAATTTCGATAGTCCTTTGTGGTTCCGCTGGCGGCTAGATCAGCGCGTTATTTCCTCAAGAGAAGCTCCTATCGAAGTTCATTATGAACCGTTGGGTATCTATCATGAAATTTATGGTCATTATATAGTAGTAAGAAGTATAAAAAAACAAATTCGTTGTATATACATTCGAACTACTGTTGGTCATATTTCTTTTTATCGAGAAATCGAAGAAGCTATACAAGGTTTTTGTCGAGCCCATTTATATAGTATCTAGTTAAGTCAATTTCTGATGCGGATTTGAATTCAAGGATCAATTAGGATCGGGTAGCATCTTAGTTTTTTAAATAAACTTCTACACGAATCAACATAAGCAAAGAAGGGAAGTTTTCAAACCATTGACTAAAACCCATTGTTGAACTTAATCCCACTGAGCAGAATATGGAGGTACTTATGGGAGAACGGGCTGATCTAGTCTTTCACAATAAAGTAATCAGTGAAACTGCCATTAAGCGACTTATTAGTAGATTAATAGATCACTTCGGAATGGCATATACATCACATATACTGGATCAAGTAAAAACTTTGGGGTTCCGGCAAGCTACTGTTACATCCATTTCCTTAGGGGTCGACGATCTTTTAACCATACCGTCTAAGGGGTGGCTTGTTCAAGATGCTGAACAACAAAGTTTTATTTTGGAAAAACACCATCATTATGGAAATGTACATGCAGTAGAAAAATTACGCCAATCCATTGAGATATGGTATGCTACAAGTGAATATTTACGACAAGAAATGAGTCCCAATTTTAGGATGACCGACCCCCTAAATCCAGTTCATATAATGTCTTTCTCAGGCGCTAGAGGAAATGCATCTCAAGTACACCAATTAGTGGGTATGAGAGGATTAATGTCAGATCCACAAGGACAAATGATTGATTTACCCATTCAAAGCAATTTACGCGAGGGACTCTCTTTAACAGAATATATAATTTCTTGTTACGGAGCCCGTAAAGGGGTTGTGGATACTGCTGTACGAACATCAGATGCTGGATATCTTACTCGCAGACTTGTTGAAGTAGTTCAGCACATTGTTGTACGACGGGTGGATTGTGGTACCATTCGAGGAATTTCTATAAATACCCAGAATGAAATAATGCCAGAAAGAATTTTGATACAAACATTAATTGGTCGTGTATTAGCAGACAATATATATATAGGTTCGCGATGTATTGCCATTCGAAATCAAGATATTGGGATTGGACTAATCAATCGTTTAATAAATTTTCAAACACAATCAATATCTATTCGAACCCCTTTTACTTGTAGGAATACATCTTGGATCTGTTGATTGTGTTATGGGCAGAGTCCTACTCATGAAAACTTGGTGGAATTAGGCGAAACTGTAGGTATTATTGCGGGCCAATCGATTGGAGAACCTGGTACTCAACTAACATTAAGAACTTTTCATACAGGTGGAGTATTCACAGGAGGTACTGCAGAACACGTGCGAGCTCCGTCTAATGGAAAAATAAGATTCAATCAAGATTTGGTTTATCCCACGCGTACACGTCACGGTCATCCTGCTTTTTTATCTTATATAGACTTATATGTAACTATTGAAAGTGATGACATTCTACATAATGTTAGAATTCCACCGAAAAGCTTTTTATTAGTTCAAAATAATCAATACGTAGAATCAGAGCAAGTGATTGCCGAGATTCGCGCGGGAACATACACTTTCAATTTGAAGGAAAAAGTTCGAAAATATATTTATTCTAACTCACAGGGAGAAATGCATTGGAGTACTGATGTATATCATGCATCTGAATTTAATGGGGGTAACATACATATCTTACCAAAGACAAGTCATTTATGGATATTATCGGGAAAGTCGTGTAAGTGGAGTGACTTATCTTTTTCACTCTTCAAGGATCAAGACCAAATGCACACCCATTCTCGTTCTCTTGGAGAAAAAGCTATTTCTAACTCTTTTTTAAATAATGATTTTGTCAAAAATAACCTAAATCTAGTAAGACATAAAATGTTTAGTTCAAAACCTTACGCTAAATCAGGATTCAATTCAATTTTATATAATTCTCATTTTAGACATCCTATTATTTCCCCGATAACTTCAGATTTATTGGCAAAAAGGCGACGAAATAGATTCATCATGCCATTTCCATTCCAATCGATTGAAGATCCTGACAAACAATTAACGTCTTCTTCCGATATCTCGATTGAAATACCTGTGAATGGTATTTTTCGTAGAAATACTATCCTTGCTCATTTCGACGATCCTCAATATAGAACACAAAATTCGGGAATTCTAAAATATAAGACTATTGGAACCCCCCCCCTTTTAAAAAAGAGGATTTAATTGAATATGAAGGAGTCAAAGAATGTAAACCAAAATACCAAATCAAAGTAGATCGATTTTTTTCATTCCCGAAGAAGTGCATCTTTTATCCGAACCTTCTTCCATAATGGTAAGGAACAACAGTATTATTGAAACAAATACACCAATCACTTTTAATATAAGAAGTCGAGTAGGCGGATTGGTGCGAATGGAGAAGGAAAAAAAAAGATTGAATTACAAATATTTTCTGGGGATATCCATTTTCCTGGCGAAATGGATAAGGTATACCGACATAGTGGTATTTTGATACAACCCGAAAGGTTAAAAAAAGATTCAAAGGAATAAAAAAATTAAAAATTGGATCTCTGTCCAATGGATCACAATTATCAAGAAAAAGTATTTTGTTTTGGTTCGACCTGTAATTCTATATGAAATTACAAACGGTATCAATTTAGTAAAACTATATGGTTTCAGTGTCAACAACCACCACTCAAGATGTCTCTGAGAATTAGCATCAAAGGTCATAACAGTCGGGTGCATAATACGTATAACAACAATATACCATATGCCCAACCCGGCAAGAAAATTTATGGCATGTTACGCGCAACTATACCCTGCATACTTGTTCATTTAATCCATGCTGTCTGAATTCTTGTGGGGTGTGGCAATGATGTGCAATATCTTTTGGTCTACCAAGCTGCTACCTGGTAACATACCCTAATAGTAGCAAAGCTTCGCACCTTGACTTGCACGCTGCCTGCTAACCTCACCACTCAAACTAAATTTCGGTTTTTTTGGAGGTTTCTGCATGTATCTTCTCAATCTGTCCGCCATTTATATTTCACGCCACTCCTCATAACATATCATCAGTTTTAAGTCGTTACTCCAAATAACTGTGGTGTCTCACTCAAAGGAGTTATTATCTTATTATTGCCTAATTTTTAAATGATCCAACCTAAATCAAATAGATCAAAAAACAAAGAAAAATTATACCACCCCACAATACAACAAAGAATATTTTACTCCATAACCTTATACATATCATTTGGGTAGTTAAATTATTTTGACTTAAATTATCCATGTTCTCAACCTTAGCTTAGATATATATTGTTATAATTGTGATACAAATATCATGCCAAGCGGTTAATATAAATGAAAGTACACCACAGTGTCACATAACCTTACTCCAATGAAATGAGTCACAACATAATACAACTACTACTCTCATTAGTCATGATATTATTATTACTATTATTTTTCTTCTTTCTATTTTCCATCGTCCGGCTTCAAATTGTTCTTTTCTTTCTTTCGACATTGCTACACATTCTTCTTGTAAGCTAAAATTCAATTATCTATCTATGACAAAAAATTTTACGGGTCCAAAGACCAACCAAACTTCCAAAAAAAATAAACAAGGTCCATCTTTTTCAAAGTCCAAACCCATTTTCAACAAGGTCCATTACCACACTAGCATCCTACCCAAACACGTTCCGTTCTGCGGTCTCATGCACTGTGCGGCTCACCAGCTGAGCCACTTCATTGTATTTGGCTATCTGCTGCAACATGTCCGCTCCTCACTCACGAGTCACGACAATTATGAATTTCCATCATTCCACAAGCTACGTGTCACACTGCAGTTACATCTGAGGGAATCTCTTTATCTATGTATGAATTATGCTCTGTACCGTATAATTATCCTTTTGATAATATCGCTCCAAATATGATTTTCTGACATTGTATATATGTTTTATTTAAAAAAAAAAGAAAAAAATAGCATTATTAAAAAAAAAGGGACAATATCCATTTCCTATTCTTTCACCCTCAATTTTTTCCTAAAAAGTAGCACTCCCTTTGGGAGTTGAAATTATAGTGACGGGTATCCAATTACATTTTAAGGTTTATTACTCTGTTGGTCCCTATAGTTTCGCGAAATTTTCAATTAGGTCCCTATACTTTTTTTCCTTTTAATTGGGTCCCTATACTTTTATTTTTTTTAATTTAATCCTTACCGTCATAAAACCGTTTGAAATAACAGAATATTCCATTAAAATATCGAATATTCTCATAATTTAGTCAAAAAATTTAATTAAAAACACCTCTATTTTTATAAAATACCAAAAATACCCTTTATATTTTTGTCCCCCAAAATCAGAGAACTCTAACTATCCCTAGGTTATTCTCCTAAGTTCTCAATTGGATTTGTCCTCCGTCGCACTCTGCTGCCGTCTTCCATGGCGTCGTCGTCGTCCGTCGCTGGGTGGTCGTCGTCCCTCTGCATCGCCCACAGGTGCTCTGTTCTGCTCCGCTCGTCCCCTTGCCTATTGCATCCCCTCGTCCCGCCTTGCCTCACCGCGCCTCGCGGTGCCTTGCCTCAAATCGCCGCTCCTCGACTCTGCGTTTTGCTGTCTGGACTGGTTCTGCAACAACAGATGATGATTGAATTTTGTTTTAGGTTTTCAGCATTGGATAATAATTCTTCTCAATAATGTCTTCCTCCCACTACACTAAGAACGAGATAAATGTTATGCTTAAAATAACTAGTAGTCAAACGGCATCCTCTCCCGATTCTAATGCTTCAGGTTCAATGTTGAGAAATCTTAATTGTTAAATACCTCTAATTTTGCTTATGCTTATTTTTTGTTGCTGCTTGTATATAATTTGACTTTATTTTATTAGGTAACCAGCATTCTGAATGACAAAGAGAACCAATTGATCTAATTGTGAAGCTTAGTTTGCTAAAATTAGTTTTGATTGTGCTAAAAAATTTTGATTATGAGTTCTAATTATGTATTTTATCTGTAATTAATTGATTATGTTAGAAATAAGGAAAGATGTGAGATTGGAGATAAGGTGTTTGATTAAATTCCTTTGAGAGAGTTAAATTGATTATGAGTTTAATTGATCATTGTCATAGAGGCATACAGGTTCTACTTGTAAAAGTTTGGGCTGCAATCCTCAAGGCATTGCTACTTGTAAAAGTTTGGTCCTAGTCCCCCAGTTGGATTTCAGGTGTGGAATTTCTTCTAATTTGTTCAATTCTTTTTTATATGCAATACAAGATAGATAATATCTATTCTACTCGAAGTTAACCGTTGAAAAAGGAAATATAGAAGTAAAACGCTTTCGCATTTTAATCAAACCTATTTGTATCTAACCAAATGCAACTTCATTTCTATACGCACTCCTTTGGTAATATTTAGAATTTCAATATTTAGAATGATGTTTCTTCCCGTGTTTTGTCTGAACCTCATCCAGGAAAAGAAGCGAAAGATTAATGCAGAAAAGAAGAGGAAATATCTCGATAAGGAGAGAGCAAAGGATGAACTTCTGACGAGAAAGCGCCAGAGAGAGGAAAGACGAGTGAGATACCGTGCGCAATGTGGTATGAATTAAGATTGGGCTGCAATGTGGCATGAATACACTGTTTTCAATTAAGATTTAAATGTTTCTTGTTTAGTTCAAAATCTGTTCTCTACCTTTGTTTCAGAATGCTTTGGTGTTGCTTTGTGATTGTAGGTGGTCCAAAAGCAGCATGTGCTGGTTGTGCTGGCTTTGAAGCATTCTCAGTCGTTATAGAGAAGTTCTTAGACAGGCATGAGTAGTTACTTATTGAATTGAAGTCACCCAATTTTGCATTCATTAGGCATAGCATGGATTTTCATAGTGATCATCTTTTGTCCATTTGCTAAAGGGCGCATACAAAATTGTAGTATTTTATTTTACATCGATTATTGTTTATTTGTATACAATATCAATTGGTGGATGCATTCCTCCAATTCCAAACTAGATGTAAGTATGCTCTTAAGTATTAATGTAAAGTTTATTATGTAAACTGGATGCATTATCATAATCAATACTTGAAGGATGAAAACTGAATTTTATATATGCTTATTACTACTATTTCTATTTCATTTTATCCATTCTTTTTTTTAGGTTCTTAAGATAAGGTATTTTGAAAGTTGAAAAAAAAATAGAGAAAGTATTTTTGGTACAATTTGTATATAAATAAGCAAAAGAATGATAGTGACAAAATAAAAGGGATTATAGGAATATTTTTCATGTCTTAGAATCATTGAATAGGGATTATAGGAATATCTTTCATTGAATATTTATAATTTCACCGAATTTTCAATAAGTCCTTATTTTTTTTTCTTTTTAATTAGATCCCTAAGGGTATAAAAGTAATTTCACAATTCACTAACATTTTTTTGACGTTTAACGTTAATAGGGACTAAATTGAAAAAAAAATTAACGTATAGGGACCCAATTAAAAGAAAAAAAAGTATAGGGACCTAATTGAAAATTTTGCGAAACTATAGGAACCAACAGAGTAATTAAACCACATTTTAATCATATTGCAGTTAACCTTTGATGGCTGTGTATTACACTGGAAGACTCTCATCTCATGGGAAGTAATTGAGGTTGTAATTAAAATATCAACTTAAGCATTCTAAAGACCTCCTCTTGTATTGGTCCCCAGTTTGAAAAATGTCGGTATAGTTTCTAGATATACGATAACAATATGAAATTCCAAACTGGTGGCCATTATTATACTATACATAATCCAGATCACATGTGTGAAGAAATTGGGATCACTTTCCATTCTGATGCACTTATGCTGATAGTTGAAAGCTTAAAGCTGGTATCTCTATCCCCAATCAAGAAAGACATACATAACAAGTTTTGTCTTCAAGTTTATACATCTTCCGAAGTGAAAAGCCACATTCATAATAGGTGTCCCCCCATCTCCCCCCTGCCTATATAAATACACTTGAACCCTCAATTATAGTAGTAAATAGTAATAATAATCAGAACTATATATATGTGTGTCTACTTCAAGACCACATGCATCAAATACTACAAAAGCTTATATATGTATCCAATGTAGTATTTGCTGAAGAATATTTCGGATTTGCATCTTCAGCAGCATTTTCTATCATTTACACACTCTCCCCCTGGCCGTGGCTACAAAGGCCATAGTTGTCTGGTCACTTTTATCTATAAAGGCTTCACAAAGAGAGTGCATTATTCTTTGCTGACTCTTGCTTCGTGAAACTGCGGTCTTCCATCCAAATTGGGCACAGCCAACTGTAAAAGCAGGTTTTATTGAAAAGGAGAGAAAACGATGCAACAAATGATTGAAAGAACACTTACCAAATCCACCAAAATGGGTCATGATAGGTCATTTGTTTGCTTCTTGACATTCAATTCCAACTGTCTTTGTATTGACATCATATAATGACAATGCCTTCTTCTACATCCAAAAAATAATATAAAAAAAAAGATAAAACTACCATTTCTAATTATAAAAAATTTAAAGGTTGACGATTCGAACCACAAAGTTCGTAAACTAATTCGATACCATCTAAGATTAGGTTAGTTTGTGAGATGGATATCAAATTAGTTTACATCTTTTATGGTTAGAATTGTCAATACTGAAGCATTAGCATATAATCATGATTGACTTTGATTTTGAAGCTTACAAAGGGCTCAATGTCAGGGCTAGACAAGTTGATTGTGAGATTTTTCATTAACAACAAAACCTGCACAAGAGAACCAAATATATCAATGTTAGTCCTCACTAAACCGACAAAAGATAAAAATAATCACCAGATCTTCTTTAACAAAGACTGCAGGCAGTTCTGAAAAGGAAAACTTGTTTTGGTATTTTGACCTTGAAAATGGTAGCTAACTTATACTCTCATCCATTTTGCATATCATCATAGGCATATATGAACAAGTTATGAGGTATAAAACAGCATAATCAAGTTTGAATATCAAATAGCAATGATCATTATGCTGGCAACTGCATTGAAAGTCAAATTGCACTAACTGCTTTAATTTATCAGAAAGATAGATATAGTTGGGGCTGTAGTCATAAGTTGTCCAACAAATACACTTGGAAGATTAAATTAGTTCACAACTCTCATAAATGTTACCGTAGCTTTACCAAATACTGATGACATTTGAGGGCCTTGGTGGTTCATGAAGAGCTCATGAATGATTACAATCATAATATAAGTTGTATCAACTTACAGTTTCAAAATTTATAGGATCCATTTCCTTCAGCTTATGAACATGGCCTCTAGTGTCAGGATCAAAAACGCTTCCAATAAAGCTGTAAACTTCAGCAAAATCCGGCAAACCTGTAAATTTTAGTCCAGTTGAGCCGGTCACACCCTAGTTAGGTACCGATTTCAATATGATTACAAATGTAAAACAAAAATCTAACATAAGTAAGATCATTACCAGGAATTACACAAGCTTGTTTTCCATGATTTGGCATCTCAGTAGCCGCCGGCATTCTAATCCCCCTTGATCCAATATCATCTGAATTATTAATATAATAAGTGGTGAAAAATTCCAGTTAGTACTAAATTATAGACTATTAACATCAACCAAACAACAAAAACAACAGAGAGAGTAATATATGCATGCCTTCATTTCCAGTAAGATTTGTGATGAGCTCATCCTGGCAGGGCATGAGTTTATTGGATTCAGCATTCATGAGCATTGAATTTTCATCCCATGTTACTGCATAGCCACGTAAAAGGGTGTTTCTTGAAGAATCATAAGCAATAGATGCTGGAAATGGCATCAAAACTGGCCAATCCATAAATAGCATGTCAGAGATCCAGAAGTTGTGATTCTAGAAACAAAACATCACCATATCTTAAATAGAAGCAAACCATTTTTTGCTGCCTTTTGTGGATAAGGGTGAGCAGCTTTTCGCTTAGGACGAGGAGGAGGCACATGTGCAGTTGTCCCGTTCTTTTGAACTTTCAAGAAGTACTTTTGGGCATGGCTACGAATCTAGAGAGCATTGATTCATAGTTGAGAATTGGAGAAACAAAGAGCAATGAGCCCAAGATAGAAATGAAAAGAACATGAACACAACCTGAATAACAGTTTTTGAGCCCACAAAATCCTCAATTTTCTTCCAATCTCTGTCAAATCTGAGAAATTCACAAACATGTCATTCATTTGATCAAGGAAACTCAAAACAGGATTCAAACTAAACAGGCTTGGAGGTGAACATGACAATAAAAAAGAAGTCACAAAATATGGAGACATATGTATGAAGATTGAAGAGTCCATGCAAAAACCATCAAAGTGCACGGTTCCAAATGAATCTGTTACCAAACTGGT
Source organism: Arachis ipaensis (assembly GCF_000816755.2). NCBI lineage: Eukaryota > Viridiplantae > Streptophyta > Magnoliopsida > Fabales > Fabaceae > Arachis > Arachis ipaensis. Next base: position 32,020,682 of record NC_029790.2, read on the forward strand.
CCAAAGACTAATAAAACCACCACTTAAGCGAGTTTCTTTAAGCATCTAGTGAGGGATTCGAACCCTCAAGGCCACACGATTTCTCTCTCTTTCTATGTTAATACAAAGAAGAAAAAGCATATAAAGTAGAAAAAGAAAGTAAATAAAAGAAAAAAGCATGATTGATTGTATGGGAAGTAAGTAAGTACGGACAGTTGAAGAGCTTCGAGGAACTTGTCGTGTTCTTCGTCGGACCAGCTCTCTCTGGATTTGGTAATGGTGTAAGGCTTTCTGACCTTCTTTGTAGAGGCTTGATCAGTGGAAGTTGAAGAAGAAGAAGGCGCCATTGGCTGATGAAGAAGCACTGCTTCAGTTCTTCTTCTTCGTTATATATGTCCTGCCTCAAAACTATTCCCACAGCGGGTAATAATAAGAGGAGCAATCATTTATGAATAATAAAATTAATTATTTTGACAGAGAGTAATATTAGATAATTAATTTTTTAATTAATGTTTAATAA
>NC_029790.2:32021199-32022453 GCF_000816755.2 Arachis ipaensis
TAATATCCTAAAGAAAAAGTTTTGGGAGCTAATATTGCACGGCCAACATTTAACATAAGAAAAGAAATCAAAATTCTTAAAAACCAAGAACATTCCAAATTCAATTAGAAAAAACATTCGAAATTTAAACTCGATAAAAAATGATTTCTAATAGACTTTATATTTTATAATGAATTTGTTTAACAATTTGCTATAATGTTACTATATAGTGTTAGTTTTCTAACAATACTCTATTCTAAATCTTAAATATTAGATTTTAAATCTTAAATTCTAAACCTCAATCCTCTATATTAATAAAAAATATTGGCCTTAGATTTCTTTAATAAAAATATGTTTGCACTCTTTTGTACATTTTTTTAAGTAGACTGCTTGCTATTAATATTTTTAGTTATATAAAAATAAAGAGTTAGTTAATGTTGTTTAAAATAAAAAATAAAAAATAAAAAATATTATAATTATTTACTATTTTTATTTTATATAAAATAATATTTTATATTAATTATTTTTAATTAAAAAAATATATATTTCTTAGAAATTTTTTCTTACTCAACAATCTGATAAAAAGAAGAATTAAGAATTTTACACAGAAAATAGATTTTCTTTCAATATTTTTATATAGTTAAAAACGTTAATTTCCAATTTTTTAATGTAAAAGAAAAAAATTGTGCGGTACAGAATTGTTAGGAAAAAAAAGAGATAAAAAAAATTCCAACAAATTTCAATTCATGATGGTCTCATGTTATGTTGGGTCTCTTTCTATTTTGCCTTGTGTGCTTCTTTCCTTTTACACCACACATAATGCCATATGCCCCAACCTAACCAGTAACCAACTTTCCAGTCCTTCCCTCCACTTGTAACAACTTTGCCTATTTAATGTCACTTATTAGGTAATAATACCAAAAAATGTCACTTAGATAAATTATTATATAAGATTTCATTTTCATTTTTACGTGTTTTAATTATTCTATTAGTCTTTATAATTTTTTAAAGAATAAATAACCATTTGTACCCATAAAAGATGAAAACGCTGACATATGTATCCATACTAAATCGAAACTAAACTCGTACCCACGCAAGATGCCCTCTGTGTGACAAAAGTACCCTGTCTTTAGAGGGTTGGAATGCCACGTAAGGTACTTTTGTCACGCGGAGAGCATCTTGCGTGGGTACAAGTTTAGTTTCGATCTAATGTGGGTACATATGTCAGCGTTTTCATCTTTTATGGGTACAAATGGTCATTTATTCTTTTTTAAA
>NC_029790.2:32022532-32038577 GCF_000816755.2 Arachis ipaensis
AAAATTAAAAATAGTATATCGATCTAATTGAAAAAGAAAAAAATATAAAAATCTAATTACAAACGTGATGAAACTATAAGAACAACAGAATAATTAAACCTTTTTTATTTCATCGTCTATGTGAATTATAAAATATAAAATAATTTTTAGTAGAACATATCATAAATTCATAATACAAGTACTCATAATTTAAATACAGTTATTAATTTTTGGGTTAAATACAATTTTGGTCTCTTTAAGATATAGGTCGAAAATTGTTTTCATTCCCAACCTTTTTTTGTATACAAAATGGTCCTTAAGGTTTAACCTGATTTTAAATTTTTGGCGGCAGAAGCGGAGACAGAGGTGGATCGTGGACAGCTTCTTCTTCTTCTTCCCTTCTCCCTTTTTCTTTTTCTCTTCCCCCTTCCCAGGAGCAGAAATACTTTCCTTCTCTTATTTTTTCTTTTTTTAATAACTTTTTTTGTTATGGGTAATAATGGTCCAAAATTTTAAAATTTAAATAAAAATGACAATTTTAAAACTTGGTTTTAAATTTTAGAGACGATTTTGTATAAAAAAAAAGGTTGTGGACAAAAAAAAATTTGACCTATACCTGAGAGATTAAAATTATACTTAACCCTTAGTAGATACTTGATTGAAAAACATTATCTAAGCACCTCAGCTTATTGTTTTACTGGTAGCTTTTTTAATAAATTTGCAGTTCAGAAAGCACCAATATATAATTTTACACCTTAAAAATATAAGAATAATCTTGTGACATGCACACAGATGCTGGTGTTAGGGGTGTCAAAAATCTCTAGGAGGCGGGGATCCCCGCGGGGACCGTCCCGAATGCGTCCCATTGGTGAGGAATTTTTTCCGTGGAGATGGAGATGGGGAGCAAAATTTTCCCGAGACAGGCGCGGGGACCCGAGCGGAGATCCCCACCCCATCCCCGATAATTCTCCGAATGTTTGAAATTTCTTAAATAACCTTACTTTATTTCTAACATAGGTGGGTTTTTTAGTAATTTTACCAATTAAAAAAATTCTAACCCTATTATTCAGTCTTCCCTACTCACTGTGTTGTATAATTTTGATTTTCTCTTCTTTTATGTATCTAAAGCAATTAGACATATAGGGTTTATAATTTTGAAATAGTTGCTTGATTTTCTCTCCTTCTATGTATCTAAAGCAATTATGATTTTTCTTACTGAGTATGCTGACCATCAAAGAATACTTGATGTTAAAGACTATATCTTATTGCTTTTTTTAGAATGGAAGTTGTATTTTCAGATTTTATTTTATGGATTATAATTTGCTATGTTGTATTTCTGGATTTATAATCTTGGATAAGATATGTTTGTGTGTTTGTAATAGTATTTTGTAGTTTTTTTTTATTTTTTTGATATTTTTTACTATAATTTTCATATGAATGTTAAATATAAGGGGATGATGGGAAATGGGCCTAGCTGGTGTTAAAGAAACAAAGGAGTGACAAGGAACTAAAAAGAGGGGAGGATGTTGTGTGAAAAAAGAGGGAATGACGGTGAAACCAAACAAACGAGTGGGTCCATCCGTCCATGTCCATGACCACCAAAGTTTGGAGATTGATATGTGGCCCTGTACTCAGCCCACTACTATGAAATTCGAGCTGTTGGGGAAGAACATCACCCACAAGGATCCATGTGCAACAATGCATGTAGCGCTTCTCGTTTGCGTTGGGTAGCAGAAGATTAAAAAATTAATGGCACCCTTAATTGCATATGTAATACAAAGCTTTGCTAATAATAATAAAAATAAAGTGTATTTTTTTAAAAATTTGTTAAAAATTTTAAAAATATTTTTAAATTTTATTTTATTTTAATTTTATTTTTGAAGCTTTCAATTTGTATTAAATTTATCCATAACGGTTAATTTTTAAATTTATGAACAATTATTTAGCAATAATTTTATAAGAATAATTTTCAACACAAGTAAATCAGATATAGTTATTATGTATTATTGTTGAATTGGTCCTAAATTTTTTAAAAATTTAGGGATGTATTTAATACAAATTAAAAATTTTTGGATAAAATTAAAATAAAATAAAACTTTAAAATATTTTTAAAATTTTTAACAAATTTTAGAAACAAAAAATATATTTTATCCTAATATTAATTATGCTAACACTACATTAATGTAAGTATTTAGTTGAAAATTGTTTAAAGGTATATATATACTTTGGGACATAAGGTCCAAGGAAAAAAAAATAAACAAAATCTATTTTAGAAAATACTGTGCTAATGAAATCTACATGAAAATTTGAAAGAGTACACAAAGAAATATAAAAAAAAATGACATTTCAGCTGAAGTTTACGCTCTTGCTATGTCAATCTATCCATAAAAGTATTTGTTTTCTGAAATTCATGATGAATGTTCCAGTTATTTTTAGCCTATTGCAATGCTCTTTGATAGTCAAAACTAATACTCTTATTTAGTATAACTCGATAATTACTACTTTGGTATCCACTTCCATGCAAACGTTTATATACCTAAAGTTTAGAGCATATTTCCAAACCTAATAGAATACTTAGAGTTCTGTCAAAGTCACTATATAACTATTCAAATTTTCACTATAACAAGCCAAAAGTTTACCTTTATGGTCTCTTAAAATACTTTTGCAAGCCGCTGGACTATTCTTTGTAATAAAGTCATTTGAATTGAATCCAATGGATCTATTTTTCAACAAAGCACTAAACCCATTCTTGACCCAAATTATCTCCTTGTAAGCTAAATTATACTCCTTAGCTAAATGTCCAACCTCTTCTAGCTCTTCTCCATCCTTCATGTCACAACTTGGAGGTATTGTGGAATTTATCTCAACATCAACCTCAATTTTAAAGGAAGAAGACTCCTCAAATACTAAAGGACCATGTGTTGGTGTGGGATCATCATCAAGAGGAAGATTTGTTGTTTGCTCACCTTCTTCCGATTCTTCATCATTCAACACATGCTTCGGAGGTTGCGCACCCCCCTTGACGTTGCTTTCAAGATCAATGGAAGAAGGCTCAATAGGATTATCGAGGTGATTTGTTAGTGAGGACAATATCTCATCAATGATTGAGTCCATATCTTGATTAACCTCTCCTAATTCTTCAACCATTCCTTCCGACTCAATTGTCTCAACTTCCTCACTTAGTTGTGATTCTTGCTTCAACTCCTCTTCTTCACCTTGAAGCTCCAAATTCACTCCCTCATTATACTCTTTGGTTACTCCTCCACATTTGTCAATGGAAGTGTCTTAAATACATAAGCTTAGGTGGGAGGCCATGGTAGCCACCATGATTTCTATCTTCTTTAGCGCCTTTTGCTCTTCTTCTTGCCTTTGGATATAAGAGCTAATATCTCTTTGGTGTTCTTGCAAGAAGTTTTTGAGAGCTTCATCCATTGAAGGAGGTGGTGGGAGAGAGGGTTCATTGTTTGGGAGAAATGGTTCATAATTGGAAGGTGGTTTATCTTGGTAAGGGTATGGAGGTGATATATATGGGATTGATGGTTCTTGAGAATATTGATGTTGAAATAGTGGTGGCTCTAAGTATGACTTATATGGTTGTTGGTATGGTGGATATGAGTTATGATCATAAGGAGGTGAATGGTGGTATAGGACTTGTGAGTAAGGTTGTTGAGGACTATGTTGAGAGAAGGGGTCATATGTATGTGGTGGTTGTGGTTGACAACCACAATGAGGGTCACCACATCCATTAGATTGGTAAGCATTAGGAGTTGGATTGTACCCATAAGAAACCGACGGAGGTTGTTGCCAAGAAGGTTGTCTATATGCTTGAGACTCCTCCCATCTTTGATTTCCAAACCCTTAATGCAAACCTCCATTGAAGCTTTCATTTCCATTTCCTACAACATAGTTTGAACCAACCTCATAGCCAAAGTGATGAGAATTCATAGTAGAAAAGGGAAAACAAAAACAAAAATTAGGAAGAACTAAAGAAAACAAACTCCTAAACCAAAACTAGCAAACAAACAAAGAGCAAACCTATTCACACTATCAACATATATACAATAACCAATAACAAGTATACATTGCAACTCCCTAGCAACGGCGCCAAAAACTTGATAGTGAGGATTTATACCGGTTCGGAATTTAACAAAATAATTTCGTTGTGAGCATAGCCCAAACCGACAATCGATCCTCAAATCAAAGTTTAATTTTGGTTGTCACAAGTTCAACCCAATAAAAATAACCGAGAGTATTAGTCCCGGGTCGTTCTCCCTAGGAATTACAATCGAGTGCTCAATTATTGGTTATGAGTTTTATGGGGGTTGGGTTGATAAAAGTGCAAGAAAATAAATGACAAGAAAATAAAGCAAACAATTAAAGATAATAATTACTAAAGAGAGGCATTCATGGCAAGGATTGAGAATCAAGGCTTTCTATCCTAGTCATTAATCATCATACAATAGTTAACAAGAGCTAATCCTATTTCGTCATCTCCAACATAGGAAGAAGGTATAATGTTATCTTTATATTGAGAGAAAGTCAAACAGGACTAGTTAATCCCAATCCATAAGTAATGTTAATGGATACAAGACTAACTAATCACTCTAGATCACCAATCTAAATTGGGTATTAATGACTCAAGATTGTCCAATTTCTCTTTTCAAGCCAAGAATGCTCAAAAACTACTCTAGCATCCAACCAAGTATTTTGTCAAACACTTGGAAGGCACAAAAGGAAAGCATAGTAAAATTGCAAGGAACAATAAATTCTACAACTACCCAATACAAGAAAAGTAACCATCAACAAAGCAATTAACCATAAGAACATCAAACATAAATTGCATTAATTGAAATTAAAATCAACAAAGTGCTCATAAACATGAAAAGTGGCAAAATAAAGGAAATAGCAAGAGAAACTAAGAGAATTAAAGTACTAGAACAAGAAATTGCAATGAAACTAGATCAAAACAAGAATTAAACCCTAGATCTAAGATGAAATTAACCTAAAATCCTAATTCTAGAGAGAAGAGGGAGCTTCTCTCTCTAGAAAACTACCCTACATGGTCCTAAGCTAATCTAATTGCTCCTCCTTTGTTTTCTCTTCAATTCTGCATGAAATAGCCTAAAAAATGAGTTGGATTTGGGTCTCGAAAGCTCAGAAATCGCCCCCAGCGTATTCACTTTAATGAGGTCACGTGATCAGCGTCACGCGTGCGCGTCGCTGGCAAATTTTCTCCTCACGCATACGCGTGGATGTGACGAACGGATTTTTGTGTGGCTTAGAATTCACAATTGAAATCTCGTTGTAAAGTATAGCTTCTAAACCAACAATAATCCTTTCATACAAAAATTTGTTTGTCACAAGTAACAAACCCCTAAATTCTATAAACCGAAGTATTCAAACCTCGGGTCATTCTCCCTAGGAATTGTAATGGAGTGTCTTGTTATCGGTTGTGAGTTATATTTGGGGTTTTGATATGAAGCATGAAAGATAAATGGTAAGAAAGTAAACTAATGGCTAAAAAGGTCTTGGCAAGGGTTGGTGGTCAAAGATCTCTATCCTAATCACTAACCACAATACGAGAATTGGCAAGGATTAATCTCATTAAATCATCCTCTAACTAGTAGTAAAGGAAAGTCAAATGAGCTATATCAATCCTAGTCCATAAGTCCTAACTCTCCACTAATTCAATTAGTGAGAACTAGAGTCAATGAATCCCAATCATCAATTACTTGGACATTAGTAACTCAAGAGTTCCTAAGTTACCTTTCCAAGCCAAGAACATAAAACTCTACTCTAAAATCCAACCAAGCATTTCATCAAACACTTGGAAGGCATAAAAGGAAAGCATAGTAAAATTGCAAGAAAAGTAAATCTACACTACTCAATTTGCAAGGAATTAAACAACAACAAATCAAATGAACACAATTATTATGATTTACCTTGAATTGAATTGAAAGAGAAAGGAAGGAACAAAAGTAGATCTACAACAAAATGCAAGAACAACATAAAGGAAATTACAACAAAAAGATGGAAGAAGAATGAATGTAACAACAAGGAATTGAGAAGATAGAAGTAGAAGAAGATGAATTAAAATCTAGATCTAAGAACTAAACCTAATCCTAATTCTAGAGAGAAGTGAGAGCTTCTCTCTCTAGAAACTAACTCTAACTACTAAAACTAAGCTAAAACTAAACTAATGATAACTAACATCTGTTTCCCTCTTCACTCCTTGGGTTAAATAGCATCAGAAATGAGTTGGATTGGGCCCACAAGGCTTTAGAATTCGTTGGCCACGTTTTGCTTTAAGTGAACTAGGTGGCAGCAACGGCGCGTGCGCATACTTTGCGCGTGCGCGCCACCATACGTGGTTCAACCATAGAAAATCTTATATCGTTTCGAAGTTCCGGATGTTAGCTTTCCAACCCAATTGGAACCGCATCATTTGGACCTCTGTAGCTCAAGTTATGGCCGATTAAGTGTGAAGAGGTCGGCTTGACAGCTTTCCGGTTCCTCCATTTCTTCATGAGTTCTCCAACTTTTCATGCTTTCTTTCTTCATTCCCTTGATCCAATCTTTGCCTCCTAAACCTTAAATCACTTAACAAACATATCAAGGCATCTAATAGAATCAAGGTGAATTAAATTTAGCTATTTTGAGTCCTAAAAAGCATGTTTTCACTCTTAAGCACAATTAAAGGAGAATATACAAAACCATGCTATTTCTTGAATAAATATGGGTAAAAGGTGATAAAATCCCCAAAAATCAATACAAAACAAACCGTCAAATTGGGGTTTGTCAACCTCCCCACACTTAAACCAAGCATGTCCTCATGCTTAAACCAAGAATGAAGTAAGGGTATGGCATTTATTCAATGGAAACTAACTAAATGCAATCTACCTATATGCAACTATCTAAATGAATGCAAGTGCTGGGTCAAAATAAATCAATTCCCAAGAAACATATATGCACAAGGGCTAAGGACTAGCAAGTCTAATCCACAATTGAATTGAGTTATTAAATATTTTTACAAACTTGCATGAAGAATGATGATCATAGGTGAAAACATGTAATTGAGCATCGAACCCTCACCGGATGTGTTTGCACTCTATTCGCTCAAGTGTTTAGGGTTGATTCACTCAATTCTCCTCTATTTCATGCTTTCCAAGATTTGTTTTTCTTCTAACAATCAACATTTATTTCATGCATGCATACAAGTATCATGAGGTCTTTTCATTGGTTGTAATGGGGCTAGGGTCAAGGTAGGATGCATATTTGGTCAAGTGAGCTTGAAATTTGAATCTTTGATAAGCTTAAACTTCCCACCTAACCTATGACATCCTATACAATTAAGTTCTAACCTAACTACCCATTTTCTCATTTTTTCACATACTCATGCATTTTCTTTTCATTTTACAACTCATATGCATTGATCTTCTTGAGCTTCACTTTGGGGCATTTTGTCCCCTTTTTATTATTTTTTTTTCTTCTTTTTTTTTTCTATTTCTTTTTTTCTTTTCCATATTATTTTTCTTTTCTTTTTCTTTTGTTTTTCTCATTTTTTTTTCTTTCTATATACAAGAGCATCAATGCATAAGGTTTTACATTTGATCAATACATGAGTATGTACCCAATTCCCAATATTTTCAATAACAAAACTACCCTTTTATTCACCCAATGTCCCAAGGTTCCCACACTTGAATGATACTCACACACACTAGCCTAAGCTAATCAAAGATCCAAATTAAGGACATTTATTATTTTTTCGCTTTAAGGCTAGTAATGTGTTAAATTAAAGAATAAATGGGTTAAGCGTAGGCTCAAATTTGGCTAACAAAGGAAGATAAAAGGTAGGCTATTTGGGTAAGTGAGCTAAATGAAATGATGGCCTCAATCACATAAATGCATGAATACACAAAATAATGGACATAAAGAATCAAACAAATCAAAGATTACAATCATAGAAAGAGAATAATGCACACAAGAAGGAAAAAATAAGTGGTTATAAGATGTAACCACACCGTTAGGCTCAAATCTCACAAGCTTGTGTTCTTAGCTCAAAAACATGATCCACAATATATATAATTCAAGCAAGTTCTATGAAAAGTTTTCCACTCAAATCAATTGGTGCCCTATAGATAGAAATCCTTGGAAAATTTCATTATTTTGACTAAGCTTGTTGTGTATATATATGCAAAAATAAGAAAATGCAACAAAAATCCAAAAAAACCTAAAATGAAATGCAAAAGTGTTGGGATTAGAAATTTGTCACCCAAAATCGCCGACCGGTCGGACGACCTCCCCACACTTAAAAGTTTGCACCGTCCTCGGTGCACTCAAAGATGAGCAAGGGGGTGCGGCGACTCTCCAGATTGTTATGTGTTCTTTCTTCCACTTCCATGGTTGCTTGTGGTGCATTCGTTATGAAAAACAAAAATATAACACCATAAGATGAGAAGATATAAAAGCAAGGAAGCATACATTGTTGGAATGATGTAAATCACTAGAATGAGGTGAGTGAATTAGTGTGACATTAAGAAATATTAGGTGTGTGAATTTTAAATTGCGCGGTGTAGAATACACATTAGCATAAAAGCTATGTCACAAAAGAAGCATGCACTTCATTTATCCTAGTGTGCTTGAGATGCTTTAAGTAAGCTTGTAAGGTAAGACAAGCATTAGAGAAGCATGAAAGCATTCAAGTCAAACATATGGATGGATATAATCATGAAATACAATGTATTAAGGTAAATGCTCAACATCATCCATCAAGAGGTTGCCTAATCGAGGGAAAAGGATCCAAATCACATGGTGGCTAGCTACAACATGCAATTCAAAAGAGTTATAAGCTCGAAGACAATTCTCATCACTTGGTATTTTTTTTCAAAAGGTAAGCATGAAGAACTCAAAACCAAGTAACAAAATATAACCTCAATCATAGAATCCAACAAAGATTATCTAAAAACATTCATGCTAAAATAGCATTTAGGCAATAAGGGATATAGCAATGTATAGTAAACAAAGTCAATACGCCAACACTTATGATGAAAAGAGAGAAAATAAAATGAAAACTAAACGAAAACTAACTAATCAACTAACCAACTAACTAATTAACTAACTAAAATAAATGGTTATCCATGGTGTTTGGAAGTGTTGGATGAGGGGTAGGAGAAGGGAAGAAGAAAGGAGAAGGAAAGAATTGGAAAGAGGAGAAGAAAAGAAATGTGGTGAAGGAAGGAAATCCGCGCGTACGCGCGCATGTCGCGCGCGCGCGGATGGCTTATTTCGAGAGTGACGCGTACGCGTCATGTGCGCGAGCGCGCAAATAGGTTTGTGCCAAAGGCACAACGTTGGCGCGGCGTGGGCATAACTCTCTGGAAAATGTATGGAGGTTGGAACTTCCCAATCAACGCGTACGCACGCATGGCGCGCGCGCGTGGATGGTCGAAAATGCTGGAAGTGTGCGTACGCGCCATGTACGCGTACGCGTGGATGGTGCTCTGTTTTTCAAAAAAAAAATTTCTATGTTTTTGCACCAATCCAAGCATTCCAAACCTCCAAACAGCTACCAAAACACCATAAAACCTTAGTTAACATACTTAAACTACCAAACATACTCAACTAACTAAACAAAACATGAAATTAAGCTAATTCTACCAATATATACAAAAGAGAAAATGAAAGGATTTTACCATGGTGGGTTGTCTCCCACCTAGCACTTTTGTTTATTGTCCTTAAGTTGGACTTATGGGGAGCTTCTCTCAAGGTGGCTTGTGCTTGTACTCATCTTGGAACTTCCACCAATACTTGGACTTCCAATAAGCTCCATCATTCAAGATTAATATCTCCAAGCTTTGATGGATTTCTTCACAAACCATGGGCTCCCAATGTTGATCCTCATGTGTTCCCGGATCCCATATTTTGTCTTCACACCCATCTCCAAGTTGATTATCATTAATCCATGTGGGTGGTGAGCAAGGTGAATTCTCAACAAAGTGACTAAACATCCTTCTAGACCCATGTACTCTAGTTATACACCAACCTTTGCTATCAAGCTTTGTACATGTGACCATAATGAACCTAGAAGGATGCTTCCAACCACTAACCATCTCCTTTTTACTCCTAAAGCCACTAATTTTTCTAAGTTGACCATCCGTCTCAAGCAAACCATATTCAAGGGGAATAACAAAGCTTAAGTATAAGGAATTTACCCACTTGAATGAGAGAATAGATGGTGGTGGCTTGGGGAGAGGTATCTCCAATGTGCTTGCAAGCTCTACTCCCTTGTTTGCTTCCTTGTCAATCTCCATCTCTTCATAAACTTCTTCATTTTCAATCCTTTGTTCATCAACTTCCTCTAACTCTTCAACATCACTCAAGTCATAAATGGGAGGTTGAGAGAAATCTACCTCCACATCACTTTTAAATTCATTGGGAGAAGGTTCTTCAAATTCAAAGGATTCTTCACCAAGAAGATTGGGTGCATGATCTTCATCACCAAGGGAACTCAATTCTTGCTTCATTCTCTCCAAGTCTTCATATAGAATATGCCTCGGAGGTTGTGCACATTCCTCCTCAACATCAAATTTACTCTTCTTGGAGGGATTTTCTTTGATTTTAGCTTCCCATGGAGGTTCCGCATCTCCTAAGTCTTCAACCACTTCTTCCTTTTCTTTAATAATCATAGGCTCCTCCAATTGTTCTAACACAAAGTAGCATTCCTCCTTTTCCACCGGAGTTTCCAATCTTTCCTTCATGCTATGCTCTTTAATTGGTTCTCCACATGTGACCATGGGAGTGCTTTGAGTGCTCAAGCATTGGGAGGCTAAAATGCTTACTACCTTGGTCAAGGTAGCCATAAATTCTAGTGTCTCCCTTTGCATTTCTCCTTGCCCTTGAAGTATAAGGCTAAGGGTTTCATCCATTGAGAATTGGGGTGGATAAGAGGGTTCATTGTCTTGGAGAAAGAGTTCATTATAGGAAGGTGGTTCTTCTTGGTAAGGTGGTGGTGTGTATTGAGGTGGTTCTTGGGAGTAGTAATCTTGGAATTGTGGTTCCATGTATGGCTCATATGGTTCAAAAGGAGGTTGGTATGGTAGGTAAGGATCATGGTCATATGGAGGTGTTTGTTGAAAATAGGCTTGTGAGTGTGGTTGAGGTTCATGTTGAGGATATGACTCATAGGCATATGGTGGTGGGTCTTGAAAATCACAAGGAGATCCACCATAGCCATTTGATTGATATGCATCAAAGAATGGATCTTCTTCATAGTGCATTGGTGGGGGTTGTTGCCATGATGATTGATCATAAGCATATGGCTCTTCCCACCTTTGATTGTCCCATCCTTGATACACATCTCCATTATAGTCCTCATCACCTACAACATAGTTGTAATCACACTCATAGCCAAAATGAGAATTCATAATGGAAAGAGAAAACAAAAATCAAAAGATAATGGAAAATAAGAGAAATAAAATTCTACAACTAGCAAATAAAGCAAAAAGCAAGATATTCACACTATTCACATATGTACAATAACCAATAACATAACACCATTGCAATTCCCCGGCAACGGCGCCATTTTGACGAACGGATTTTTGTGTGGCTTAGAATTCACAATTGAAATCTCGTTGTAAAGTATAGCTTCTAAACCAACAATAATCCTTTCATACAAAAATTTGTTTGTCACAAGTAACAAACCCCTAAATTCTATAAACCGAAGTATTCAAACCTCGGGTCGTTCTCCCTAGGAATTGTAATGGAGTGTCTTGTTATCGGTTGTGAGTTATATTTGGGGTTTTGATATGAAGCATGAAAGATAAATGGTAAGAAAGTAAACTAATGGCTAAAAAGGTCTTGGCAAGGGTTGGTGGTCAAAGATCTCTATCCTAATCACTAACCACAATACGAGAATTGGCAAGGATTAATCTCATTAAATCATCCTCTAACTAGTAGTAAAGGAAAGTCAAATGAGCTATATCAACCCTAGTCCATAAGTCCTAACTCTCCACTAATTCAATTAGTGAGAACTAGAGTCAATGAATCCCAATCATCAATTACTTGGACATTAGTAACTCAAGAGTTCCTAAGTTACCTTTCCAAGCCAAGAACATAAAACTCTACTCTAAAATCCAACCAAGCATTTCATCAAACACTTAGAAGGCAACATCTAAAGTATCTAAAGTATGAAAAGTATGTTGATTCCCTTTCAATCCTTGGCTTAAATAGCATCAGAAATGAGTTGGATTGGGCCCACAAGGCTTTAGAATTCGTTGGCCACGTTTTGCTTTAAGTGAACTAGGTGGCAGCAACGGCGCGTGCGCGTACTTTGCGCGTGCGTGCCACCATACGTGGTTCAACCATAGCAAATCTTATATCGTTTCGAAGCCCCGGATGTTAGCTTTCCAACCCAACTGGAACCGCATCATTTGGACCTCTGTAGCTCAAGTTATGGCCGATTAAGTGCGAAGAGGTCGGCTTGACAGCTTTCCGATTCCTCCATTTCTTCATGAGTTCTCCAACTTTTCATGCTTTCTTTCTTCATTCCCTTGATCCAATCTTTGTCTCCTAAACCTTAAATCACTTAACAAACATATCAAGGCATCTAATAGAATCAAGGTGAATTAAATTTAGCTATTTTGAGTCCTAAAAAGCATGTTTTCACATTCAAGCACAATTAAAGGAGAATATACAAAACCATGCTATTTCTTGAATAAATATGGGTAAAAGGTGATAAAATCCCCAAAAATCAATACAAAACAAACCGTCAAATTGGGGTTTGTCAGGATGACGCGTGCGCGTGGCCTTGAATTTCCCAAATGCTCATTTCTTCATGAATTCTCCACTTTGCATGCTTTTCTCTTCACTTCTTCCATCCAATACTTGCCTTATAAATCTGAAATCACTCAACAAACATATATATCAAGGCATCGAATGAAATCAAAGTGAATTAAATTTAGCTAGTTAAAGGCCCAAAAAGCATGTTTTTAACTCTTAAGCACAAATAAGGGAGAATTACAAAAGCATGCTATTTCATTGAATAAATGTGAAATAAGTTGAAAAAATTTCCTAAATTAAGCACAAGATAAACCACAAAATTTGGGTTTATCAATCCTCGAGCCTTCCAATCATCATGAGAAGGATTACTTGATGAAGTAAAGTTGAATCTACTAGATAAAGTCCTCGTATGAAAAGTGGTGGTGAATAAACTTGTGATGATATTCCAAAAAATGTAATGACAAGTGAATGGTCTTGAATGAAAGAGATGATTGATTTTTCATGAACAGAGGCTTAGAGAAGCATTATGAGACCTCTGAACAAAAAAAAAATCCTTAGATCAAAGTGAAAAAGAAAAAGAGAGAAGAGAAACAGCAAAGAAAAGAAAGAACAATGAAAAGATCAAAAGAAAATCAAAGTTGAAAAGCTCTGAGCATTAATGGCTAAAGAGCCCAATTATGTGTCTGTGGTGTTGATTATTCAAGGACAGGCTTGGGTGATTAGATCTGAGGGGTGCTTCAGCATCCAGTAACTTGGGCCAACTAGTTCGAGATTATTGATCAAAATTCCACAATCAAGACCCGCCTTGAGACAAAACATTTAGAAGTCCAAAGAGGCTCTGGATATCGATATTTGAAAATTCAAGTCTTCACTCCCAATATTTCAAGATTCATTAAGAAAGAAGAAAGAAGAGAATCCGCTTATGATCACAAGGTTAGTAAACCCCATTATCAACATGGACATGAGTTTTAAAGAGATTCAATTCTTCTTCACCAATTCAATTCTTTTCTTTTCTTTTTGCTTGAGGACAAGCAAAGTTTTAAGTTTAGTGTTATGATGCGTTCATATTTTTGACGTTTTTCTTATTTTTAATTCTTGTATTCTTAAGTTTAATTATAGTTTCAGCTTCTAATCTCATTACTTTTAGTTATCTTTTGCTACTAACGTGTTTGCTAAGTATTTTCAAGGAAATACAGTTAAAAGGAAGGCAAATCAAGTAGTAAAGGGAGGTTAATCAAGAGGCAAAGCATTGCATAAAAAATTAGGAGCCATGTACCCAAGACCGAAGAGACAAGGGAGGATGAGGCATGACACGTCCTGCTGGAGAGCCAAACAAGGGTGTGCCACACCATGAACCATGAAACACTGGCGTGCCACGCCTAGGTAGGGGCATGCCGCACCTTATCCAAGACAAGGAGCTGGCGTGCCACACTTGAAAGAAAACAACCCCTAGGAGTGAATTTGCAAAGCTGTCAGTTCTGACCTCTTCACACTCAAGTGACCATAACTTGAGCTAAAGAAGTCTAAATGAGGTGGTTCAAGTGACGTTAGAAATCTAACATCTAGAGTTTTGAAACAATATGTATATGTCTATAGTGGACATTTAGTTTGAGCTGCAAACGACCCTCATCTTTCCGGCTAAAAAATCAGCGCCCAGAAAGCTGCGTGGCATGCCCAGACAGCCCAGTACATGCCCAAGATCATCCTACACACCAATTGAAGCCCATTCTCCCCTAAAAGATGTAATTTTGGTTGAGATTATGAAAGATTCTATAAGATAGGATTTGATTTGAATTAGTTTTGATTAGGATTTTTAAATTATTATTAGTTATCTTAATCTTCCTAAAGGATAAAATAAAGATTTTGTTTTTAAATTTGAATTATTAGAAAACCTAGGATTTAAATAAGTGAAATTGCTCACAGAGAAGGGCATCTGGGGAGGATCTTCAGATCCCTCACGTATCACTCTTCTTCTTCTTCTTCTTCTTTTCTTTTCTTTTCAATTCCTCTATGAGCGACTAAATATTTGTCAAAGGGTTAGGAGCTTTTTTCATATTTCGATGGTTTATTAATCTAAGTTTTCTTTTGTTTTCAAGATTTGCATTAATCCGTTTATGATTGAGTGTTTCATTCTTTATCAATAAAGGATTAGTAGCATTGACAGATGTGCTAATCCTATTTTAGATCTGTTAACTGATTCGACAGAACTAATTTTTAAATCGTGCTTGAAAACTTTCACATGGCTTTCTAAATCAACTAGATGTAGTGGTTTTCTAAGTGAGCGACACAATACATAATTTTTTACTACCCCAGTTTTGAATACATGACATATAATTCAGATTAGGATAATTCTCGAAAATTGTGTTTTCTCATGAGAAACATAATTGGATTATTGAACTTAACCTCTTTGATTAATCGACCAACCAAGACATTGGCGGTTGGTTAATTAAAGAGAAACCGAAGAGTCGAGACATCAGAAATTGATTACTTTAGATTCATCGTGAACAGAGATTTGCAAACTTTAGAATTAGATTAACAAGGTTTAATTCTCTTGAGGACATGAACATCTTTGAAACCGTAGACATTCCTCATTTCTTTCAATTCAACAACCACTATCCGAAGCATTCAACTTTCAAGTTACCAAGCATTCATGCATTCTAGGGTTTTCAACGATCACTAACTCCATGTTCTATTTGATCTAATTAGTAATTTAATTCGATATTTGCATGTTCAATCCTTTAATCCTCGTGGGAACGATATCCACTCATCGTAGTATTGCTTGAACGATCCAGTATACTTGTCGATATCCGTGAGCTTCACTTTTCGCTCATCAACATACATTAAGAATTTTTATAGAGAGTTTTATCAAAATGGAGAGTAAATAACTCTTTCTCTCTTCTATTCTAATACACTTATTTTCTCTATACGCAGTTGTTGACCTAGTTATCTAAATAAATGGACGCTGTTTCCTTTTAAAAACACAGTAAAAAATTAGGGTTTGTGTTTGTTTGGATGTCATTATCTTGATAAAAAAAATTTAATGAAAAAGATCTTTTTTATTTTTTAGTGTGTTTAGCAAATTTCTAGTAGTAAAAGTAAAAATACTAAAAAAAATATCTTTTTGAGAAGTTATAATTTACATCTTTTTTAATAGATCTTTTTTCTTTAAAAAAAATATTTTGTAATCATTGATAAACAAAAATATTCTTACTAAAATTTTGAAAAGACATCTTTTATCTCTTTTTTTTTTATTGATGAATGTACTATATTAATATCCAAATCATGTAAT
>NC_029790.2:32039302-32043607 GCF_000816755.2 Arachis ipaensis
ACAACATATCTAATCTAATACTATTCTTCTAATAGAGAATTTTCAAGTTAGTGAAATTTCAGCGTGTCAAGCTTCTCAGATGGAGTGTTACTGTTTATGACATGTATATCCATATACCATCATCATACTACTTACAAGTTACAACACGGTCTCTTCCAATGATATTATGCTATATGTGATGTTCTTTCTAATTTCTATCATGCAGGCATTCATACACACACCATGCTAAATTCAAATTTTAAATTTATTCTCTTTTCACTCCTTCAGTTCTTCATTTCATCTAATCATCTTCTTTGTTTTTAACCTATTTTCTAATTTTTTCACCTTATATCAATTTCATTAATCTTTCTTTTTATTCAAATTTTAATGATATATTCCCCTTTACTCATTAAACTAGAAGTAAAACACACACAGAGAGGTTTACTTATTTTTCAAATTTTAAATTCTTAGATAAATACATCATATGCATTACCTTACCCCCTTTAATTTATAACCCGTGGAGATGGGTCTCTTCCACCCACTATCCAGGCTTCAGATGAGGACAAAAATAGTGTTGCGGTGTCGTTATGTGAGACTGCCGAGATGATCAATAGTGATGATTATGAGATTCGGCAGCAAACCGACGGTGATGGCAGTTGGCAGTTCCTAGAAGAGGCTTGGCGGTGGTGGTTGCAATGTTCGTGGTGGAATGTGGTGGTGGTAGGCACAGAGGAGGAAGAAGAGAGTAGATCCGAGAAAGAACTGAGCGGCAGGCATAGAGCACATGCAGCGAGACTTGGCTTCATCTATGGTTTTTTTTTTCTCATTGTCTTTTTATACGAATAAGATTCATCAAGGAGGATGAAATTTCAAAATTTAAATTTTGATCTGAAATCTAAAATTGAATATAAATTAATTTTCTAATTCTGTCTGCTCCTCACTCTAGCAGTCTAGCATCTGGATCTAGGATGGAACAAGAAGATGGTCAAGCATGCAGAAGGGAAAAGGAGAATCTTGAAGCATATGGCTACAAGGCTAGAACTGCAGATCATAATAAAACCGTTGTTCGATCTGTAAGCGGCGATAAGAACGCGGCATCAACGTGGTGCCGCACCTAGGAATCAAGAACGTGGTGCCGATTTGGTCATCACATGGAGTCCACTAAACATTGCTATGGTGGTGAACGAGGCTATGGCAGTGGTGGTGGCAGTGGAGTTCGTGGTGGTGGATATGGTGATGGATATGCAGTAGAGTTCAAGAACATAGCAGTGAGATCTCACATTCTTCTTCATGCTTTATTTCATCCCTTTCCGATTATTCAACCGTGGATTTCGTGATCTTCAGCAGCTTTACGTGATCTTATTTGTGAAGCACACTCCGCTACCTTCGCAACGCAGAACCGTTCCTCTCCCCTCAAGGATATTATGCTATACAGTATTTAGGTATTTTTTACCCAATTGCTACTTTTTTGTATTCTTTTCAAATAATAATAATCTCATAATTATTTTACCTTTTTTTTTTTGCAATTTACCAAATCATTTGTAAATGTGATTTCCATATCCTTAATTATCCTTTGTGATCCGAATTTTGAATGTATATGAATACATTAATATTGTTTTTGTGATTTAATTTTTTGCTCATCACTAATATTATCTATATATTGCTATTTCTCCAATCATATTAATATGTGCTATTTTTTCCTCACTCTTGCTCTTTCGCAATTCCCATTTTTTCATTTTCCAATTCATTCATTTCCATCTCATAAAGTTTTTTCTTTCTTTTGATTTCACACAAAAATACAGAACCAAACCTTGAGTTTCAATTTTAATTCCGCATAAGGCTCAACCACAGAAGAAACAAATTGGTACGTATATACTAACTCCTCTTCTTTGAATTTTTCTTTTAAGTTGGTGATATTTAATGGAATATACTTCGAGCTTTATTTATTGTTTTTATTCTTTACTAGAGAGTTTTGATTCCCTCAGCTTTCTCTTTGAAATTTTCACACCCGAAAGGTATATGTTATAATAGGTGTGGATTTGGTTCAGTATAATTCGGTCTCAATGCAAAAATCCTCGAACAACAATTCTCTATTTTTTTGCTTCCTTTGATTATTCAACTCTTTGATCCACTCTTCCCAAATAATGTTCAAATTGTATTCTTTCACGTGTTTATTGTTAAAACAAGGTGAAATTTTATTTCGATTTTGTTTAGAATAATCAAGAATGCAGGATCGAAGGACTAGAACACGATACCATTGCTCTTGGTTCTGGATTCTTAATGCACCAATTAAATCCAATGAAAAGCTCTTCCTATTTTCGATTCCATGTAATCAAGCTCTTCGAATTAAATTTTTTTGTTATCTATTTATTTTCTATTATTGTTTTTCTTCTGTTCTCTGATATTTCAAATTTTCAATGCTGTTAACTATTCTGATAGACTAATGTTTTCTTGAAATCCGATTAGGTTGGAAAAATTGGTGGTGCTAGGTGGAAGTCTATGTCCAATGCTGTGAAAAAAGCAAACTTGTTCTCTAATTCTCTTTTATTATTCTTTTCTCTTCGATTAACAATTATTTCCGCTACGATTTAGTCTATAATTCATTATATTATCATATTTCAGGAAAAAAACTCCATAAGCTAAGGCAAATGCTAAGAACAGACTAGCATATGAGGAGGATATCGGAGCCTACAACAAAAAATTCATAATTGCTTTAACTCAATGTTTTGATTCTCTCTTATATTATGATTCATACTAATCCTATGGTTGAACTCTTTTAATGTTTTAGAATGTGGGTGGAGATTTTAATAAGTCAAAATCTGTTGTGGTGAAGGAAGAGACCTTGGAGTGGGAGGAAATAATTTCATTCATTATCAATTCTCATATAGTTTTGGGAGTTGATTGACAATATAATTTAATCATCTTAATTTTTTGCTTACTTTTATGTATGAAGATCATGAGATTTGAGGTTCAGTAAGATTCTGTAATTGTATGTTTGATTCATCGAAAGGAATATAATTTAGATGCTATAATATAATTTTCTTATTATTATGTTTCTGGGCAAAAAACTATATTCATTATTTTTATTTATTTTTAGTTGAAGGGAGTACTTTACCTTTGTAGATGATAGAAAATAAGTTTGTAAAATTCTATATTTATTTAAGTTAGCTATTATTTTGTGTTTGA
This sequence comes from Arachis ipaensis, assembly GCF_000816755.2. Classification (NCBI taxonomy): domain Eukaryota; kingdom Viridiplantae; phylum Streptophyta; class Magnoliopsida; order Fabales; family Fabaceae; genus Arachis; species Arachis ipaensis. The sequence continues at coordinate 32,042,468 of NC_029790.2, forward strand.
AAGTATTATATTATACTGAGAAAAATATTATGTTGAGACACTATTTATGTTTGAATAAATTCTTTAATAATTTTCTTCATTTAAAAGTTTAGAATTTTCTATTATATTATTTTTTATTTTTTCTCAATTTTATTTATTTACCATAATTTTATTGGAGTATTAGTTTTTCTAAATTTAATTTGTTTTCCTTACCAAAATTTAAAAACTAGAAGAATGATTCTAAAGGAAATTGAATGATTAACCTTGAAAGAGATTTTATTAGTTTATAGCTTTGTCTAATAAGGTTTATAATTTTTTAGAGGGACAAGGTTTAATTGTTTTATTTTTTTTTTTTGGTGACTAAATAGAAAAGAAAGAAAAAAAAGAGACAAAACCAAATTAATTGGCTAGGGTCATATCTAAATCTATGTTTAATTGTTTTATTTAGGAGTACTAAATTTCTACTACTGAAAAAAAATTTTGGCGATCTACCAATGTCTCATTATTATTTTATTTTTGGGACATGTGATTAATTGTGTAAATTTATATTTTATTATTAACAAGAAAATAATAAGTTAATTAGGATTGGAGATTAAGAGAATTTATTAAAAAGAAAATAATAAGTTGATTGGGATTGGAGATCAAGAGAATTGAATTTTGAAATTTAGAAGAATAATTTTAGAATTCATGTAAAAGAAGCAGAAAAAATATTTTAGTTGTTTCTCAACATGAAAAAGCCGTATTAAAAATGTTAATAATAAATGTGATGAAACTGTATATATGCGATTGATGGTTTTCAACTTTTTACCTAGAAAATCGAATAAATTATCATAATGGAATGTTAAACATTGGATGAGATAAGTTGTTTATTTTGTGATAAAAAAATTTTTGTTTTTATTTTTTTTACAATTTTTTTTATATTGTAGTAATTAATAACTATGAACATAACTTACATTATGTGTTTCATAATTGCATATATTTATTTATATGAAAATATTATTTTTTCTATTACCGTATTAAATATGATATATCATCTCCTTAATAAATTATTGTTGGTCTGACAACATTATTTGTTGTTACATGGTTACATTTGTTCTGTACAGAGTCAAATCCAAAAAAAAGACTTAAAATTTTAATTTAAAACAACATATAATTATTATG
>NC_029790.2:32043783-32056143 GCF_000816755.2 Arachis ipaensis
CGAGATGGAATATAATTTTTTGTTGAAAGATAAATTATTTATATAATTATATTCATTTAATTAGTTTTTAAATAGCTACAAGCATCAGGTTCTTATTTCTTTTACGGTTTTACCCTTTCTTAGCGTTTTGTTCATTCACCTGCTATAGTTTATTTTAGTTCATTCACATATACATTGTGCAACACGCTTTACATTACTATTATTGCTTTCTTTTACTCCTTCTTTTTGTTATCATTTTGTTATTATTATCATCATTATATTATTCATGATTTTTGTTTGGTTTGTTATCACATTACTTTATTTTTATTTGATTTGTTATTATATTCACTATTATTATTCACATTACAATTTGTTTCATTAACGTTATATATTATAAAATTTGATATAATTTATAAATTATATAGTATCACTCCAAAATTAAATTCAAAAAAAAATTTTAGTTAAGTGAATATTAAAAACAAGAATACAATAAATGAAAGAGAAATAAAAATTGTAAAAGCAAAATGGAATGATTAGAATATTAAAATATTTTAACTATCTGTGTAAAAGAAATACAAGATGGTAATAAGTCTAATAAACATTTCAGTAAAATTGGTTGAAAAAATCTAAGAAAAAAAGATTAAAAAGAGAATAGGACTCCTATATATATAGAGACAACTAAAAAATAGATGGAATACTCTTAAATCTTATTTTTAATTATGGACTAAATTAGTTGGACAAGAGACTGATCTTGATTGCGATCATGAAAAAAAATAGTGTTAGCTTCTGAATTTTAGTGGAATGATAAAATTAAGATATATTAATTTTGCATTATAAAATAATACATAAATTAATTTTATTTATAAAATTTATTAGATATTTTTTATATTTATTCTTTTGAATATTTTAAATAGATTAATACAGAATTTGCTAAGTTTAAGAATGAAGGTCTTAAATATTTTGAAACTTTTATTTAATAATGACATTATAGATAGTATTTTTTGTTTTCTTATCTTATTTTTCATGTTAATTTAAATTATATGGGATGAGTGATTATGAAACAGATAATAATACTTAATATGAAGAATATGAAAAAGATTACGAGTCAATTGCTATATTAATTATTTATTGAGTTGTCAATTATTACTTGCGATATATCCTCAAACAAGAGAAAAGGGCTTTAAAACTATCAAAATATCAATGACTATTAGAATTGAAGGAAGAGAATGAAATGCGATTTTTTGAACAATTTAAAATGAGAAAATCAGTTTTTAACCGTTTTATGCAATAACTTAGTTCTCAATTATGGTTTGAAATCCACACGAGGTATTAGTGGAAAAGAAATGGTAGCAACATTCTTATACATGCTTGGGCAAGAAACTTTTTATAGAATGTTGGAGGTGCGATTTCAGCATTCAGATGAAACTATATTTCGTCAATTCATCATGTCCTATCATATATGAAGAAATTGTCAAAAAACATAATTAGACCTATTGATCTTAATTTTGGAGACACTTAAATATATTATAAATAATGATAAATATTGATCGTATTTCAAAGATTGTATTGGAGCTATAGATGCTATATGCTCATGTTCATTAAGATGAGTAAGTGTAATTTATTGGTAGAAAAAGAAATACTACAACAAATGTAATGGTTGTATGTAATTTCAATACATGTTTTACATTTATATGAGTTGGTTGGGAAGACTCTGCACATGATACAAGAATTTTTATGGATGCTCTTCGAACAAAAAAATTAAATTTTTCACATCCACCAGAAGGTTAGTTATATCATTTAAGTTTATTTTGAGGTTAAATTCATTTTCATGCTAATATGTGACTTAATTTTTATATATTTTTTAATGTATTTCAGGTAATATTATTTAGTTGATGCTGGTTATCCAACTTTTAAAGAATTCTTAGGACCTCATCGTCATACAAGGTATCGTATTTCACAATTTAAACTAGCACCAAACTTTAGATCAAATATTATAAAGTTCAACTATTGTCATTCAAGTTTAAGAACACTAATTGAAAGGACTTTTGGAGTATATAAAACAAGATGGAAGATACTATAAAACATGTCATTAAAAGCCAAATTTAAAACCCATCGTGATATCATTATTGTATGTTTCACCCTTCGTAATTTTATAAAAATGATGAATTTTAATGACATATGCATTTTATAAAAGTTTGAAGATATTGTTTTGTTACAAGTCAATCAAAATAATAGCACTACTGTAAAAAATAGATTAATAAATTCTAAAATTAATGAATGGGAAGAACCAATACAAGAAGATGTTCAAATAATAAAAGAAATAAAAGACAATATAAGCAATATAAGAGAGTAATTATCAGATCAAATAAATTAGTATAATTAATTATTTTTTTTATTATTATTAATAAACTCTTTTATGATTGAATGTCCTTTTAAGTAATATTATTATTATAAAAGTACTTTTGTATTTTTGTATCCAAACAATAACTTTAATTCACATATAAAAAATATAATTTTATAGTAAAAACTATTTTAGTAGTATGTCATGCGTCTTAATTTTATAAGAGCATCAAAAAATTCAAAATAATATGAGAATGTTCACTACATACAGCGTTGATGCATATAACAATTAACAAGAGTAAAGAGACACGTGTGAAGTGTTGTTGTTTCAGTTGGAAGCAAAAGGGATAAGGAAGACACGATGACCCTCTCAGTTCCAACCACTTCGTTTCGCAACTGCACTCTTGACTTTACTAACTCGAATCTTCCATAGCATCATGCCATTGCAAATTTACATCCATTCACACCTTCCATTCCCATTACCAAATTTTATATCTCATCGCTTCTCTTTGCTATATCAAACCTCCTCCTCCTCCTCTTCTTCTTCCCCTCTCAAACTTGTCTCTTCCAAAAGGGACTCCCAACGAAACCCTGCTGATAACAATAACAATAATGGTATATTACTTCTCTATTCTAGTTGCCATTGTTGTTCGTTTTGCATGTTCTTTTTCACTTGTGAGTCTCTCTAATGTTGAATTTTTAGATTTATTTGCAATTTGATTGTTTCACTTATTGATTCCTTTTATCTGAAAATTCTGAATGCACGATTCAAATTTCATAGTGTGTTGTGAAATGTTAGAGATATTAATGGTACTCGCTGATATCATCATATATTCATATTGTGTAGGCGCATGATCAAAATTTAATTGCTGCCAGAGACCTTATGCCACATTCACATCTTTATTTTGTTAAATTAAGTAATATATGTTTCAGTTTTAGTTTGAAAATAGATAATGTATATCGACGCAATTACGCAAACAATATGTATATGTTAGTTCCTCTAGAAGATAAAGAATATGGAGTGAAACTTAACAAAATTATTTTTAAGACACCTAAATGTATTTCCCTCTCTATTTCTCATTGTAATTTGGTTCCTCCCAAAGTCTAGTATGTATGGATCTAAAATTTCGATTCCTAAAATACTCCCTCTATTTTCAAACAGCTATGTTGTGTACATTGGCTGTAATCTACCAATTTATCCATGGATATTTGAAAAGATAAATGTTTAGGGAGTTAATACTGTTTATGAACATTAACCAATATTCTGGGCCAACATTATATTTTTATACTATTAGGATTAATGATTTAGGATTTAGAATTTAAAATTTAGGATGTAAAATTTAGAGTTTGGAGTTTAGCCAATACCGTATTTACATCTAAAATACGTTTGTTGGCCATGTAGCATTGCTCATTTAAAAATGGAAGAAGTACATTACTATGGTTGTTATCAATGCAAGCATTTAGTTAGTTAGTTAGTTATGACAAGCTACCGAGTTAGAGTGTAGCTTAGCTTGTATATATATATAGCTTTTAACCTGTCACTAAGGGAAGTTAGTGGAGGATATATTTCCTTCCTTTGTTGAATATGTTGAAATCTGATAACGAGTTTTGTTTATGTATTATTTGTGGCAGGTGATAAATCTTCAAGAGACTGGGACAAGGCATGGTCAAATTTCAAGAAGCAAGGGAAAAAATCACTCTTCTCTGGATTCTCACCAGATAAGTATGTGAGTTGGAACCCTAGGCGCTCAGAATTCCCAATTTCTGAGGAGGTTGATCCCATCAAGAGAACTGAGAGATCAAACCTCAAGTTCTGGAACAGTCCCACTTTCACTCTTGGGGGTGCAGTTATAATTGTCTTGTTTCTTTTGTTGTATACCATTCTTGCACCAATCAAGTGAAGTGATTACCTTTTAAAGTAGTAGAGATATAACAATAAACTATTATTGTTTCCTCAGAAATTGTAAATTTTGTTTAACAAAAGTAATCAATGTCGCTTCCTGTGAAAATGGAGAATTTTTCTTTTTGTCTTTTTCCCTCTTCATATTTAAGGTGAAAGTGATCTATAATTATCTGAGGTTTGGTATCATAAAACTTAGCGACTCAGTGTTAATGTAGAACAGCCAGCACTAGGATTGAAAATCAAAACCCAACACTCCAAATTCTCCACCAGGAGCTGAAACTGATCCTAGCGTGAAAAACCTCCTATTGTAGGTGGACACTATTAGGTCCCTTTCATTGGAGACTAAAGAAGGACAAAAGAAAAAATCTAGGGGGTTAGCAACTTTATTAAATTTTGGTCAGCATGTAACCAGCAAAAGAGGAGTGAGTAATTTTACACCATTAAAAACATCATTGATAGCTACAAATTACAAAAATTGCTGGTCCCCAGCACTCTTTAGGACAAAATCCATGTAGCCATTGGTTAAGAATTCTTATGATCTTTAGGCTTGTCTGGTCTTTAAAGCAAGGATTCATTCCATGATGACTCATCAGTCACTGTTCCATGCCCTTCCCCAAGTCACAATATAAATAGTAATGTTTGTTTCTTAGATAGTCACATGCAATACGCCAATACCCTACTGGCCTTGAATGTAAAAAATTAAAGAAGAAAAATAAAAATCCAACGGATAAAAAAAGTATATGATAAGTTACTCTTCGTAAATAAGCATCACTGAAAATTCTGCTCTAGTGACTCGTATCAAAGTATCAAACAATGCTTGGAAACAAAGAAATATTGAATCTCCACTCTCTTACGAGATTTAGGCTTTAAACCAAAGAGAGGCAGGTCAAAGCTAAAATCAATATTCATCATCCTACTCGTCAGAATGGTAGAAGGAGAAGAGAGCACCGGTCAGCAAGGAAAAAGTGTTATATGATCTACATCCTTCCTTCACTGGCACTTATGCATAAGATATCAACTGCATACTAGTTCCATACTATAGTAACGTTTAGTTATTCATTTCTGTCTCTAGTAACCGTATCTAGCATATCACTTGGCTTATTAGTCCCACCTTGTATTTTATGGACACCCGGTAATCTCTTCTAAAAATCTCAATTTTATAATTTCAATTAGAGATATATGATGGTTTCCTTTCATTCCTTGTTCTTTCATCACCATGGATTTCAATAGATAGACAAAATGTTTGGGAGCTTCAACTGGAACGGCAACCTGCAAGTTAGAACACGAGCAAAGAACATGCAATCATCCAAGCCATCAGACGATTAATGAGATCCACGGCAGGTTTCTTTCTTCTTATATCTTGTAATTTAACGAATTAACCAACATTTAAGTTAATCATGTTATTGTATAGAAAGCGAAGCACGTTGGAATTGAACATCCCACACGCAAACCACAGATGCCAGAGTGTATGTTTCAGTTGCATGCGTAAAATAAAATTGGAAGGTCCCCAACAAAGAGCAACTCTCAAGAACAAAACTAGGCAAGAGCTGCCAAATACCTTGTGTTCAAACCAGATAATAGTTAATAGGACCAATGAGAGATCTAAACTACATGGAGCTCAATTATATGGCAATGGAAATTATTCATACCAAAAGTAAAGTAGAGAACAACAATTTCATTATCATCAAAGGCCTCATTCAAAAGACTTCCTCAAAGGGCGACAGAAGGTAATGGCTACAGGTAAATGCTCTATCAGGCACCAGAGGCATGAAAATATCACATTCAAGGTGTTATGACCATATGCTAAGAATTATACTTCAGCTCCTTACTCCTTTATTTGGATTGATGTCCTTGATAAGCTTGCTTCCAATTCATTCAACTCATCCATGTCCAGTTCATCATCGTCGTCGTCATCCACATCAACATCAGTATCCTCAGCATCAACACTAACTGTGGACGTGCTGGGACCGTCTTGAGCAGCATTCCCATTGACCTAAAGTTGATCCCAACAATTGAAAAAATGAATTACACAGTAATCAAGTTAAGATGTTACACAAACACAACAATACTTAAGCATATTGTTTAACCATGCATTCAATAAAGTAAGAGAGCGCAAGTGTGATCATCTTTGAAGGGTTAAAATGCCATTTCTTTCTTTTGAGGGGCCTTTTTGTCGAAAATTGAATTTTTTTTTAGGGCCAAAATTAGTCACTCGTGTACCAACTAGAAAGCAGCACAATGGTCTAACTTGACAATTTAGGTAAGGTAGCTGTAACCAGTCGTTGTCAGGGAGTTTGAGGGTTTAGGGAAGGTGCAAGGCGCACCCTACAGTGAAAACTCCAGTGAAAACTCGATCATAACCAAATTTCTATTGGACCCAGAAAATACAGATTGAAATATAAAACTTGTAAAAGCAATTTTTTTAATCAAGTTGTAATGATAGAAAACACACACACACACATGTATCAGATGTATAATGTATTAGGTGAGAATGATTGTTATATGCGAAATGAGAAAAATAACCTTGGCCAAAAAGTTAAATAGCATGGCTGAGATTAAATCTTCTTACTGAAATTCTTACTGAAAGAAGATGCCAGATGAGTGGAAAAAATGCCACATTGATACCTATCTACAAGAATAAGAAGGATATACAGAGTTGCAAAAACGATAGAAGGATCAAACTCATAAGTCATACCATGAAGTTATGAGAGAGGATGATAGAACAGAAACTGAGACAAGAGACACAAGTAATAGAAAATCAATTTGGTTTTATTTCAGAAAGATTGACCATTGAAGCTACATACCTGTTAAGAAAGATGATGGAGATGTATCATAGTAATAAAAGAGATCTGCATACGGTGTTTATTGATTTGGAAAATGCGTATGATAGGGTGTCAAAGGTCTTATAGAATGTTTTGAAAAGGAAGAGAGTAAGGATCTCATATATTCGTATAATCAAAGACATGTAAGATGTGGCTACAACTAGTGTGAAGACTCAAGGTGGTATGATAGAAAAATTCCTTATTGGTATAAGATTACATTAGAAATCATTCTTAAGCCCAAACCTTTTCACATTAGTATTGGAAGGTACTTACAGAGTATATCCAAGAGCCTGTGTCATTGTGCATACTTTTTGCCGATGATATCATCCTTATGGGAGAGTCAAAAAGATTTATGGAGAGAAGCTCTAGAAGTGTATGGTCTGTGCATAAACCGTAGCAAGACGAAATATATAGAAGGAAAAACCCTAATACAGAAGTGAAGGTTGGAGAAAACAACATACAAAAAGTTAAAAATTTTAAGTAGGTTTAATTACTCGGTTGGTCTCTATAGTTTCGCAAAATTTTCAATCAGGTCCCTATACTTTTTTTCCTTTTAATTGGGTCTCTGCACCAATTTTTTTTCAATTAGGTCCCTCTTAGCAGTAATCGACTTAATTTTATAGAGAACCAACTAAAAAAAAATCGGTGCAAGAACCCAAATAAAAGAAAAAAAATTGTAGGGACCCAATTAAAAAATTGGTGCAAGGACTCGAGAGAAAAAAAAAGTACAGGGACCTAATTAAAAATTTTGCAAAACTATAGAGACCAACAGAGTAATTAAACTTTTTAGGTATCTTGGATGCATCATACAGGATAATGGAGGATTGAACAGGATATAAATCATAAGATCCAAGCAAGTTGGTCAAAATGACGGAGTGCGGCTAGTTTCATATGTAACAAAAAAGTGCCTTTAAAACTTAAAGGTAAATTATATCGCACTGCTATCAAACCGGCTATGCTTTATAGTACAGAGTTTTGGGTGGCCAAAGAGGAGCACAAACATAAGTTAAGTGTAACAGAGATGAAGATGTTAAGATAAATGAATGATCATACGCAATTGGATAGAATAAGAAACGAAAATATAAGAGAGAGTTGGAATAGCACCTATTGTGAAAAAGATAGTAAAATCGCGTCTCAAGCAGTTTGAACATGTGAGAAAAAGACCAATAAAACACCCAGTCAGGAGGGTGGATGAAATGGAAGATGGATAAGGAGTGAAAGGCAGAGGAAAACCTAGAAAAATCATTCATGAGGTGGTCAAACGAGATCTACATGTAAACGGTCTCTATGTAGACATAATAGAGCTCAATAGTGTTGTTTCATCCATGTAGCCGACCCATCTAGTGGGACAAGACTTTGTCGTTGTCGTTGTTGAAAGTTCACCCTCTCTCCCTCACCCACCTCCCCAACTCATGCAATCCAAGCTCAATAGTCCCACCACCAACCGAATAGCACTTTAGTAGTCCACTTTTCCCTCAATATCCACCACACCTTCCAAATCATTTTAAAATGTTTGAACCGTACATAAAAGCCTTACAACGGCGTAAATTCCTTTGGGTAGTGAACACAAATTGGTGAAAGTAGAACCATACACAACCAAAAATATATTTCAAAGTTGGTATAATTCCCACCATATAGACCTCCTTAATGTCAGTTATATCCTTACTTCAAAATATTAGCCAAAACTTTGGAAGAGAACGACTACTACAAGACTTTGATGACTGCACATTTGGGACCTCTATAGAATACGAAAAAGTATGCTGGCTTGAGAATCAAAGAGGTTAGCTGTCAAACATAATATTTTTCACACTAACAGAATGAATGCCCAACATAATATGCCCAGTCTTGCATTCACCCGGATGCATCTCAAATTTCATATACACACATCGGATAAGACGACCAAATTGTGGAGAGGAGTATATGAACAAAAACTGTACCTTCTGTTCAGAGTCATCGGATTCGGGTTCCCTTTGATACTTCTCATATGCTTCAGCATCATCCACAAACACGCTAGCATCTGCCAAAAATAGCTCACGACCACTGCGAAAGGAAAGGAAACAATATAAGATGATAGTGCAAAACAACCAAGCATAAAGATCATCAACCATTGTAATCAATAGTAAATATGTTGAGCATGCAGCACCTATTCACTGTTTTATTGATTAAGAAAAAAAAGAGGAATGTACCTCATACGGTCATTCTTGGCCCTCTCAGCTTGCTGTAAAGCCAAATTGGCATCTCTTTCTTCTATTTTCTTCTTCTTCCATTGCATGAATAATTCAGGAGTCATAGGAGTTGTAGTTGCCACTTTAGCACGCTAAACCATGATAAAACCTTATGTTAGATAACCTAATGCAAACAATTAAGTGACATAGCTCATTGTAGAAAAATATTTTCACCTGATTTTCTATCTCCTCTTCAATTGTTAGTTTTTCTCTTTCTTCCTCTAACAAAGCCTTCATTTGAGATTTTAAAACATATCCGGGGGGAAGGGCATGTCTATAGTGGCAATTCTTACCACCATTGGGACAGACCCAAAACCAACCATATTGCTTCTTCTCCACTGCATCCAAAAAGTATTTACATACCTAAACAGAGAACACAAATAGCATTAATGGCCACATTGACCTTCATGATCCAAATGACCAGTACAAGTAGGACATAAGCACTATCATCAATATGCTAAAAGACACCCCTCCATGAACCCAAATCACACGGATAATTCCAAGTTTCCAACGAATGAAATGAAACTTACAATATCAGTTGGTTTGTTCTGATTGTATTCAGTTTTCTTCGACTCCACTACCTTCTCCAAAGTCTCTTGATCCCAATCCTCCATCGTGTCTTCTGAGGAAATGAGAACCAACAAGAAGTTAATAAGAATTGAAAAGCCATCAAACCAAGACAATAAGCAAATGAATATCAACATTGAACTTTGGTAGAGTACCCTGATCACGCTTATCACTATAGATGTCAATCTTTTCCCCTTTCCTCTGAACATTCAAGTCATGCGAGAACTTGCACTTGAAGCCCTTAGCACATTGTCCAACCTTGAAAAACTCACACAATATGGACTTAGGATCAACACCTGCTCTTATAAAAAAATTCAAATATTAGCTTCATCCAATACTGAATAAACCCAGAAAGTAAATATCAACAATAATAATGAAATTATTATTCAAAATAAAGAGAAAATTACCAACAGGGACTTTGGGTTGGGTAACAGCTATCTTGAACAATTCATTCAGCTCCTTGTCCTTGGCCTTCTCTTCCTCCTTCTTTTTCTGTAATCATCAAACAAATACCCGTTGCAATTAACACATAACAAAAACTTTTAAATAAAAATGTGAAGAAAAAAATAAATTGGAGCTGAAAAAACAGGAAATTGAGTACCTTGGCAGCGGTTTTGGAAGGATCGGGTTTGGGTTGTACGGATTGCTTGAGGTTCTGAACATATTTCTGAACATTTTTGCTCTTGTTCTTGTTCTTGAGACCGAAGGTTTTGTCCTCTACGATCTTCTGCTTCTTCGCTAAATCAGCTTTAGATTGCTGCTTAGGCGGCATCTCTGATCGGCATCAAATAAATGAAAATAAACTATTTCCTTTAAGTTTTGAATTTGAGGGTGGGGGGTTGTGATATTAGGGTTCTGTTTGGTGAGAAGTGAGAAATTTCGCATACGACGAGGGAAGAGGAGGAGGTGGGTGCGTTTCCGGGGAGAGGATTGAGGTCGGGTTAGGGTTTGGACCGGAACAAGGTCCAGAAGTTTTCATACCGATGGAATTACGGATATACCCTTCCTTCCTTCCTCGTACTTTGTAAGCTGTTGACGTGTCGAATTATGGTGGAGCTTTGTTAATGGGCCTGGCTTTTCGATTCTCTGTGACTGTGCTACTTTAGGGTAAAAAAAATTCTTTCCTTTTTTTTTTTTGTTTTGATTTGATTTTTCCGATAAAACATGATAAAACTTTAGAATCCTATCGGACGGTTGGTACTTAACAGTAGTGCGTCAAATCTAAGTCTTCAATTAACTCGAGTTTGATTAGTTAATGGTGTCAAATTTAATGTTAGTTTGTTTGAAAACTATATGAATAGGAGAAAAAAATTATTTCTTTTTTATTTTTATTTGAGATTTAATGGGCAAATTATTTAAATAAAATGTTTGGAAAATAATATTATCAAAATACAACTTTTAAATATTATAGACGGAATAATGAAAAAATTGCAACACCCCGATAGCCAATTTCTTTACAAATAGCAACAATGAAAAAATCACGACATTCCAGTTTCTTCATAAATGGCACATGGCAGAAATCGCAATACCTTATAGCAATTTACATGTGTCTATGTAATTACCAATTAACACTACCATATATTAACATACATCACTATAATAATTAATAATTAGTTCATATGTTTTATATTCAATTATATCTTTTTTTTTTGTTTTGACTTGTATCATTTCAATTCAATCTATATCTTGTATTGGATCATTATGTTATTTATTTTGGAAAGTTACCTGAAATGTTGATTTGGGTCTGAACGTGTAGGTATTGAGGTGCTGTTGTTCGAGTTCCTCGTGAGGAGATGACGAGTAATACCTTGTAAGAGACTTTGATGCTTAAGTTAGCAAAGACTCTAGGCAGATTTTTAGTAGATTAGATCGTGAATGTACTTGAGAGGTGTTAGTTTACTTATAGTAGAACTGATAACTACCATCTTTGTTAGAGTAGTTTCATCTTTTCTGATAAATAACCGTTATTTTTTATCTTGAGAGTTTGTTAGAATCTATCATTTTAGTAAAGATAAAGATTATAGGCGAGATTTGAGGAGGCAATATCTTACTTTTGGGCCTGTAGAATTGGGCTCTTTTGTCCGTGTCCAATATATTTAAAGAGGTCGGACGTATCCGGGAGGCCACCCTTTTTGGTGGGTCTTTTTATCTTATTGAGTCTGACTTTATTTATTAGGTCAATATCAACATTATCCTATATTTTTTTTGGTGACTTAACATTATCCTATATATTATATAGAATATATTATTATCGTTATCCTATATGAGTAATAATATATTTTTTATAAAACTTATGAAATTACAAAATCTACAAAATTATTAAAATTAATATATATAATATTAACTTTAATTATTAATTTTACTGATGTTATAAACTTTATGAAAAATATTATATCTTATTTTACTAATAGTTTCTTCTTCTTACTTTGTTTTTTTATAACTTAACCTTGTACTTATTACATATTTTTTTTACTCTATTTTATTTATTATATTTAAATAATAATATATTATCACTACTATAATA
>NC_029790.2:32056168-32056421 GCF_000816755.2 Arachis ipaensis
GCTGCGATTTCTACAATGTGTCATTTGTAAAGAAAACGTTACAGAGATGTCACAGATTTATTTATTGTTGAGTTCGTTTAGAAATGGGATAGATTTCTCCTCACGTGTGTCCCATCGTAATTTTACGCCCTGTAACAATTTACATGCAATTCATCATCCACTGTATCATCTCGCAGTTTCTATAAAAATATAAAAAGTTGTAGACATTTTATTTAGGTAAGTTGTCCAGACTTAATTTCATAATTTAAATGAA
>NC_029790.2:32056446-32085949 GCF_000816755.2 Arachis ipaensis
AATTTTCGAGTAAATTAAATCATATGCTCCAAAATAAATTTGAGTTCAAATTGAGAGTTTAATATTTTTTTAAACAAACTTTTAAATGCTTAATTTTTAAATCTTAAGTAAGTTTTTAATTTTAATAAAAAAATTAAAATTTTATTTATTTTTTATTGAATTAAAAAAACTTTTAAAATTAAGAGTAATAAAAGAGTAAATGTTTAATCTAATTTTTTTCAGACTAAAATTTTAATTAAGAGTATAGTTTATTTAAATTATACAATTTACAGGTTTTATAAAAATAAATATATAAACTATTATTCACTTATAAATTATTTATTAAAACAAAATTTAGAAAATTTTTTATTTAAATATTTTATTTATTAAAATGGATAACGTATAAAATATTTATATTTTTATACCTCAATCAATTTGTGCTCCTTCATTTGTCCAAGTCATAATTAGGTGCCCTTGTATATAAATTAGAACTCAATCCTTTTATCTCTATTACCATATCAACTGATTTGCTTTTTCTAGTGGTGATGGCATTTGGAGTGAGCACGGGTTGGTTTGGTTCGAATTTAAAGTGAAATTAGAATTGAACCGATCAAAATATAATTAGTTCAATTTAGTTTGAATTTATATTTTTTATGTATATATTCGAACTAAACCAAATCGATTAAGAACGGATTAGTTCGGTTCGAATAATTGGGTACTCGATGATTTTAAAATTTATAAAAAAAACCAAATTTTTATCTTAAAAATTCAACAAGTACAATAAACATGTAACATTAATATAAATAATCTAAACATTATAAACACTAAATACATTAAAAACTAAACTCATTCAAATCCAAACATATTACTAGTGAATAGCCTCACTAAAAGCCACTAAAAGTCATATATATATATGATCGGGTTTACAGGTTGATTCCAGAATCGATACCCGAACCAATCACTAACAAAGGTCGTTAGTTCCAGAACTAATTTAATTATTTCCGTTCGAATTTGGACAGATAATTTGGTGTCCGCTACCCGTACTCACCCTAGATGGCATATCTGATCCGAAAAAAAAAAATTATATTCAAATTTTGCAAGTTTTGGCGTGTAACAACAGATGAAATAAAGTATTTCATTAATGATACATGTGGTAAATGTTTACTAAAATGTTTTCATTAATGTTTTCAGTAAATGTTTGATTCCTTATTGGGAGATAATATAGTTACCAGATATATTATGCTTAGTGACTCGGGCTTCATTGACCGCCGCCTTCTAGGTGATGATGCTGCGAACAAATTTCTTTAAAATAGATTTGGTTTGAACGCTTTAGGGAAGATATGGATTTTTTAATGACCAACTTCAAAAATTGAGTGAGGTTTTGTCAACGAAAAATAGACTTTTGTACTATTTACTTTATATTAACAGTAGGATTTTATTAACAGATCTGCTGCATATTAAAAAATTATTGTAATCTAAATTTAATTAAATAGACTCAACACTAATAAAAATCATTCTCATTAAAAGAGTATTATTATACGTGTGGGAACTTTATGTTAGCATCATCGTCGTCATTTTCTTCTTCGCGTTCCTCCTCCTCCTCCTTCTTAGCGTTCCTTTTTCTTCGCGTGTTTTTTCTTCATCATCATTCTTTTGTTGCGGCTGATGTTGCACTTTTTCTTCTTTTCCTCCTCCTCTCCTTAGAGATTTTGCAGCATTATAAATTTTTCTTCTTTTTATTTAAATTTTCTTCTCTTTTTCTTGGTTTTATTCATCTCACGAGAGTCAAACAAGAAGAATTATAGCAAAATGAAATAAGAAGAAGATGAAGCAATAGAAAATGAGGAGAAAAAATTTTGAATTATTCAAAACAACGAGACCAAATGCATCTTAATTCACTCGGAAATAAATGGAAATTACATGCAAAATGAATCAAAAATTAAATTCTGAATGAACCAAAATTATTTAATGATGACCATACACAAACAAACTCGTTTCAAAATAAGCACAGACCAAGTGCACATTGTTTAAATTCAGAATGAATCAAAATTATTTAATGATTGCATTCGAAAACAAGCACACAAACAAAATTGAATGATTAGAAATTCACTAAAAAATGAACCAAAATTACATCCAGAATGAACCAAAAATTAAATTCCGAATGAATCAAAATTACTTAATGATGACAATACACAAACAAACTCGTTTTAAAACAAGCACAGACCAAGTGTACCTTATTTAAATAAAAAATAACCAAAATTACTGAATGATTGTGTTCAAAAACAAACACACAAACAAAATTAAATCGTGAATAAAAACACATCCAAATCCATCAAGTGATTTTATAGCATTATGCATTTCTTCTTTGTTTAATTTTTTCATGTTTTTATTATTGTTAAGAGGGTAAAACAAGAAGAATTATGAGAAGAAAAAATAAGAAGGTGAAGATGAACAAGACAAGAAGAAGAAGAATATGATGAGGAGTTTTGAGGAGTTTTTTATTCTTGTTTCTTTTTTTTTGTTTGATTTTTTTTCTCTTTTTCTTGGTTTTATTCCTCTCAAGAGAGGATGTGAGGAGGAAGAGTTTTGAATTGTGCAGAACAACGAGACCAAATAAACCTTAATTCACTCAGAAATGAACCGAAATTAAATTCTGAATGAACCGAAATTATTTAATGATGGCGATACACAAAAAACTCATTTCAAAACAAACACAGACCAAATGCACCTTATTTAAATCCAGAATGAGCCGAAATTACTTAATGATTGTATTTGAAAATAAGCACACAAACAAAATGGAATGATTAGAAATGAACCGAAATTATATCCAGAATAAACCGAAAATTAAATTTCAAATGAACTGAAATTACTTAATGATGATGATACAAACAAACTTGTTTCAAAATAAGCACAGACAAAGTCAATTTTAAACAAAAACATATCCAAATCAATTTTAGATTAGACAATGTCATTAATATAGCAAAAATTTGATGATAATGATAACGATAACGGCAATACATATTGGAAGAAGATGACAATGATGATAATGATGATGATCATAATGACGATGATGATGGAAGAGAAGAAGAAGAAGAAGAAGACGATGAAACATTAGAGGTAAAGAAGAATGTGCGTGCGTAAATTTGGAAGAAGAAGAAGAAGAAGAAAAATAAGCGCATAAATCTAAAAGACTTGGTTGGATTTTGTTGGTTAAATCTAAATCACTTGTATGTGAAGGTTTGTTATTTTAATAAAGGGTGCATGCAAATGTTTCTTATTCTTGTATTGCTGAATATGTTGGGTATATTAGCATGAGAAGATAACAAAATCTTATATTTGTGTAGTGGTTTCAAGGTACGATTAGATCGCTTTCTTTAGAGAGATATTTGTCTCCACACTTAGTTGCTATATGGTTGATGACAATACTCTCCCATGATACAATGAAACCTAAGAATTTCTTAATTAGTAATAGTAAAAAATTCTCAATTCTCTTGAACAAAAAAATCTCTTAATAGTTGATTAAAATGTGCACTTAGTACTTGTATTTTTGAAATAGTGGACAAGGACTTATTTATAGATATTGTACGTAGCAATTATGATTAGTTACATATACAAATAATTGTGTCTTTTCTATTGCCAATAGATACAATGTTTTGAACAGGGGCGGAGCTACATACTGCGAAAGGGGGGCAGCGGCCCCCAATTTTAATTTTTTACATGTAAATTATATGTAAATTTCAGTTTAGCCCCCCTCAAAAATTTATTTTAATATTATTTTATTGTGTAAATATTTTTAGCCCCCCTCTAATGTTTCTTCTAGCACCACCCCTGGTTTTGAACATACACAATTCTTAAAGAGTTGTGCCCATTTAACCAATAGATTTTTTTTTGAAATAAAAAGAAGCTCAACACATGTAGTGGAGCATACAAAGATACAATACATGAAATATAGCAACTCCTATGTCATCTCCGGCATAGCCATCAACAACACGAGTTAACTTTTGCACCACTCTCTAGAGCAACAAAACGATCTAGTCACACAATCTACCACATTTTTTGTCTTATTCTGGAAAATAAGTTCATTTCTACACAACCATATATTCCATATAATTGAGGAAAATCCAACTAACCATGCTCTCCGCACGTCTTTTCTCAACGGCATAGTCTTCCAACTCTCGAAATGTTCTTTTATGGAACCTGAGATGCTCCAAGCACTACCCACATGACTAATCCATGCGCACCACACCTGCCAAGCAAACTCACACGTAACAAACAGATGTTGTACAGATTCAATTTTCTTGCTACACATAACACATACATTATCACTTTGTTCAATGATGCCCAATCTGCTTAGTCGATCCTTTGTATTGACTCGACCTACAAGCACAAACCAAGTAAACAACTCTATCCGAGGGGGAACCAGTCATTTCCAGATATCATTTGTGAACTTATAGATAAGGATATCGTCCGTCAGAGTCTGTTCCTGCAAAACCTGCACAAATGAGTTAGTACTATAAACGCCTCCCTTATCAAATTTTCACACCACTCTATCTTGTGTGTCACCTATCAGTCTCACAGCTTGTAAGATATCAAGCATTTGGTTTAACCTGTCAATCTCCCATTGGCGGAGTTCCCTCATCCATAGGAAATTCCATACCCACTAAATCCCATCCCAAAAATCACATTCCACAATCATGGATCCTTTGTTATCTGAAATCAAGTAGAGCCTCGGAAAGGAGTCTTGCAGTTTCCCCGACTGTAGCCAAGTATCTTCCCAAAATCTTGTTAATCTACCATCTCCTACTTCCATAGCCAAGCCGTCGATCATCTTTTGTCTGACCTGCTGCTCTTTTATTTGCAAGTGACATATATCTCTCCACGGGCCCCTTTTGCTAGTATCTCTTGAGTAGACAATAACTGTCTCGAGTTCAGATTATTGCAGGAGCACACTACCTTCTTCCACAAAGGACACTCTTCCTTCAAGAATCTCCACCACCACTTAAACAATAATGCAGTATTCTGAATCATCGCATCTCCCACACCGAGTCCTCCTAGTTTCTTCGGCGCCTGTATCATTTCTCATTTTACAAGAGCCAGCCCAGGTCGTCCATCGTCCTTCCCCCAAAATAACCTCCTTTGTAAAGAAATTATTTTTTTAGCCACTGTGATTGGAATTTTATACAAGCTCAAATAGTAGGTCGGTAGACTATTAATTACGGACTTGATGAGAACTAGCTTTCCTGCTTTACTAAGGACCTTTGCTTTTCACAGACTTAGTTTCTCCTCTACCTTATCTATTTCTGGCTTCCATGTTTTTATAAGCCTTGGGTTTGCTCCTAGATTAATCCCCAGATACTTCACTGGTAGACTCACCGCTTGGCATCTGATGAGCAGATAATTTATACGCTTTTTGGCATTATTTTTAGGTAGTTTTTAATATGTTTTAGTAACTTTTTATTATATTTTTTTAGTTTTTAAATAAAAATCATATTTATGAACTTTACTATGAGTTTGTGTATTTTTCTGTGATTTCAGATAATTTCTGGCTGAAATTGAGGGAGCTGAGCAAAAATCTGATTCAGGCTGAAAAATGACTGCTGATGCTGTTGGATTCTGACCTCCCTGCACTCGGAATGGATTTTCTGGAGCTACAAGAGTCCAATTGGCGCGCTCTCAATTGTGTTGGAAAGTAGACATCCAGGGCTTTCCAGAAATATATAATAGTTCATACTTTGCTCAAGGATAGATGACGTAAACTGGTGTTCAACGCCAGTTCCATGTTGCAGTCTGGCGTTAAACGCCAGAAACAGGTTACAAGTTGGAGTTGAACGCCCAAAACAGGTTACAACCTGGCGTTTAACTCCAGAAATAGCCCAGGCACGTGTAAAGCTTAAGTCTCAGCTCCAGCACACACCAAGTGGGCCCCAGAAGTGGATTTCTGCACCATCTATCTTAGTTTATTCATTTTCTGTAAACCTAGGTTACTAGTTTAGTATTTAAACAACTTTTAAAGATTTATTTTGTACCTCATGACATTTTTAGATCTGAACTTTGTACTCTTTGATGGCATGAGTCTCTAACTCCATTGTTGGGGGTGAAGAGCTCTGCTGTGTTTCGATGAATTAATGTAACTATTTCTGTTTTCTATTCAAACACGCTTGTTTCTATCTAAGATGTTTATTCGCACTTCAATATGATGGATGTGATGATCTGTGACACTCATCGTCATCCTCAACCTATGAACGCGTGCCTGACAACCACCGCCGTTCTACCTTCGATTGAATGAACATCTCTTGGATTCCTTAATCAGAATCTTCGTGGTATAAGCTAGAATCCATTGGCAGCATTCATGAGAATCCAGAAAGTCTAAACCTTGTCTGTGGTATTTCGAGTAGGATTCAGGGATTGAATGACTGTGACGAGCTTCAAACTCACAAGGGCTGGGCGTAGTGACAGACGCAAAAGGGTCAATGGATCCTATTCCAGCATGAGTGGGAACCGACAGATGATTAGCCGTGCGGTGACAGCGCACCTGGACCTTTTTCACTGAGAGGACGGATGGTAGCCATTGACAACGGTGATCCACCAACACACAGCTTGCCATAGGAGGAACCTTGCGTGCGTGAAGAAGAAGACAGAAAGAAAGTAGAGATTCAGAAGACAAAGCATCTCCAAAACTCCAACATATTCTCCATTACTGCAGAACAAGTATCTAATCCATGCTCTTTTACTTTTCGCAATTCAAACTGATAAATATAATTGACCTCCTGACTAAGATTTACAAGATAACCATAGATTGCTTCAAACCAACAATCTCCGTGGGCTTCGACCCTTACTCACGTAAGGTATTACTTGGACGACCCAGTGCACTTGCTGGTTAGTGGTACGAATTGTGAAAAGTGTGATTCACAATTCGTGCACCAAGTTTTTGGCGCCATTGCCGGGGATTGTTCGAGTTTGAACAACTAACGGTTCATCTTGTTGCTTAGATTAGGAAAATTTTGTCTTTTGGGTCAGAGTCTTTTATTATTGTTCTTGTTAAAATTTTAGAATCCTTATTTCCTTTTTCTTAATTATTTTTGAAAATTTTTAAAACCAATAACTTCATGATTTAGTCTTCTGTTTGAGTTTAGTTTCATGTTTTAAGTTTGGTGTCAACTGCATGTTTTTATTTTCCTTTAAATTTTCGAATTGCATGTTCTTTGTTCTTCCTTGATCTGCAAGTTGTTCTTATCAATTTTTCTTGTTTGATCTTTAGTTTTCTTGTTCTGTGTCTTTTCTTGTTTTTCTTGTGCTTTTTCAAAATATCAGTTTTCAAAAAAAAAAATTATATTATTTATTATATAGCTTATTAAAACACGTTAAATTTATAGCTCAATTGGCTAGAGCGTGGTGCTTATGTTCTTGGTAATTGGCTATCTTCTTTTTAAAACTTTTTCAAAAATAATTTTTCTTTGAATAAATCTTGTGCCAAACTTTAAGTTTGGTGTTCTTCTGTTCACTTTTCTTTAGTTTTCAAAAATTTTATTTTGGTTTTCTAAAAATTTTAAGTTTGGTGTTCTTTCTTCATGTTCTTGTGTTCTTGTGATTCTTCAAAGTGTTCTTGAGTCTTCCTTGTGTTTTGATCTTAAAATTTTTAAGTTTGGTGTTCCTTGGAGTTTTCCCTCCAAAATTTTCGAAAACAAGGAGCATTAGATCTAAAAATTTTAAGTTGTGTATCTTTTGTGTGTTTTTCTCTTTCATCATAAAATTCAAAAATAAAAAATATCTTTTCTAACTATTTTTAAGCAAATATTTCAAAATTTTTTTATAAAAATTCAGATTTCAATTTCAAAATTTTATCTTATCTTAGTTTTAAAAATTTCAAAATTCAAATCTTTTTCAAAAAAAATCATATCTTTTTCAAAATCTTATCTTATCTTATTTCAAATTCAAATTTCAATTTTCAACTTCCAAAATTCAAAATTCAAAATTCAAAATTCAAAATTCAAAATTCAAAATTTCAAATTTCAAATTTCAAAATTTAATTTTCAAACTTAAAAATTAAATCTTTTCAAAATTGAAATCTCTTTCAAATCTTTATCTTATATTGTTGACTTTTTCAAAATTCAAAATTCAAATTTTCAAATTTCAAAAATTTAAAAATTCAAATTTTAATTTTTAAATCTAAAATTTAAATTTCAAAACTTCCTAACCACTTTCTCTCTCTTCATTTTTCGAAAATCCTTACCCCTTATTTTTCAAATCTTTTTAATTAATTAATTATTTTAGTTTTCAATTTCCTTTTAATTTCTGAACTTATATTTGAATTTTCACTTATTTTATTTTATTTTATTTTCGGTTTCTAAAAAAAAAAATTTACAATCCACATCATCTCCCTTTCTCCATCATGGACCTAAGTGGAAATGAACAGTCCAGAAGGACTCTGGGGTCATATGCTAACCCCACTACTGCTTCATATGGGAGTAGTATCTGTATACCCTCCATCGGAGTCAGTAGCTTTGAGTTGAATCCTCAGCTCATTATCATGGTGCAGCAAAGTTGCCAGTATTCTGGTCTTCCACAGGAAGAACCTACAGAGTTTCTGGTACAGTTTTTACAAATTGCTGACATAGTACATGATAAGGAAGTAGATCAGAATGTCTATAGATTATTACTGTTTCCATTTGCTGTAAAAGACCAAGCTAAGAGGTGGTTAAATAACCAACCTAAGGCTAGCATAAGGACATGGAAACAGCTGTCAAAAAAATTTCTGAATCAATATTTCCCTCCAAAACGGATGACACAGCTAAGGCTGAACATCCAAGGCTTTAAACAAGGAGATAATGAATCTCTTTATGATGCTTGGGAGAGATACAGAGAGATGCTAAGAAAATGCCCCTCTGAAATATTTTCAGAGTGGGTGCAGTTAGACATCTTCTATTATGGGCTTACAGAGAAAGCTCAGATGTCTTTGGACCACTCAGCTAGTGGATCTATACACATGAGAAAGACAATTGAAGAAGCTCAAGAGCTCATTGTTACAGTTGCCAGAAATCAGCATCTGTACCTAAGTAGTGAGTCTTCCATGAAAGAAGAGGCTAAAACAGTAACTGCTGAACTCAGTCCTACAGAACAAGTTACTGAATTCAATCAGCAATTAGATTTTCTAATAAAACAGCTAGCCAAATTCAAGGAGATACTACAAGACACAAGAATGGCTAATATAAATATGGAAGTATAGTTGAAGCAAACAAAACAGCAGTTATCAAAATAAATAACAGAAGAGTGCCAAGCAGTTCAATTAAGAAGTGAGAAAATATTAAATACCTCACTTCAGAGCAGCAGAAAGCCAAGAAAAGAACAACTGATAGAGGATGAGCAAAATACTATCCAAAATCCCTCTGAGGACAGCAAGAGCCCAGAGAGGAATAACTCTGGCGTTCAAACGCCAGAAAAGGGTGCAAAGCTGGCGTTAAACGCCCAACCCACGCACAGTTCTGGCGTTCAAACGCCAGGAACAGGCAAGGAGGTGGCATCAAATGCCTAATGGAAGCTCAGTTCTGGCATTCAAACGCCAGAAACAGGTAGGAAGTTGGCGTCCAACGCCAATCAAGCTTCCAACCCTGGCATTCAAACGCCAGTGAGGGATCAAACACACACAAGTGCTGATAACAACCCCTCTAAAAAGGCTTTCCCAACCACTTCTGTAGGAAATAAACCTGCAGCAGCCAAGGTTGAGGAGTACAAAGCCAAGATACCTTATCCTCAAAAACTCCGCCAAGAGGAGCAGGATAAGCAATTTGCTCACTTTGCAGACTATCTCAAGACTCTTGAAATAAAGATTCCGTTTGCAGAGGCACTTGAGCAAATACCCTCTTATGCCAAGTTCATGAAAGATATCTTGAGTCATAAGAAGGATTGGAGAGAAATTGAAAGAGTTCTCCTCACTGAAGAATGCAGTGCAGTCATTCTGAAAAACTTCCCAGAAAAGCTTAAAGATCCCAGGAGCTTTATGATACCATGCATATTAGAGGGTAATTACACCAAGACAGCTTTATGTGATCTTAGGGCGAGCATCAACCTAATCCCTGCACCCACTATCAGAAAGCTTGGCTTGACTGAAGAGGTCAAACCAACCCGGATCCGTCTTCAACTTGCTGATGGCTCCATTAAATACCCATTAGGCATAATTGAGGACATGATTGTCAAGGTTGGGCCATTTGCCTTCCCTACTGACTTTGTAGTGCTGGAAATGGAGGAGCACAAGAGTGCAACTCTCATTCTAGGAAGACTATTCCTAGCAACTGGACGAACCCTCATTGACGTCCAAAAAGGGGAGATAACCCTGAGAGTCAATGAGGATAAGTTTAAGTTGAATGTTGTCAAAGCTATGCAACATCCAGACACATCAGACAACTGCCTGAGCATTGATATTATTGACTCCCTAGTGGAAGAGGTCAATATGACTGAGAGTCTCGAATCAGAGCTAGAGGACATTTTTAAAGATGTTCAGCCTGATCTGGAGGATTCAGAGGAATTGAAAGAGCCTCTGAAACTTCCTCAGAAAGAGGAAAAACCTCCTAAAATTGAGCTCAAACCATTACCACCATCCCTGAAATATGCATTTCTAGGAGAAGGTGACACTTTTTCGGTGATCATAAGCTCTGCTTTAAATCCTCTGGAAGAGGAAGAACTACTTCAAGTGCTAAGGACACACAAGACAGCTCTTTGGTGGTCCATAAGTGACCTTAAGGGCATCAGCCTAGCAAGATGCATGCACAAGATCCTATTGGAGGATGATGCTAAGCCAGTGGTTCAACCACAGAGGCGGCTAAATCTAGCCATGAAGGAAGTGGTGCAGAAAGAGGTCACCAAGTTACTGGAGGCTGGGATTATTTATCCTATTTCTGATAGCCCCTGAGTGAGCCCTGTCCAAGTTGTCCCCAAAAAGGGAGGCATGACAGTGGTTCATAATGAAAAAAATGAACTGGTTCCTACAAGAACAGTTACAGGGTGGCACATGTGTATTGACTATAGAAGGCTCAATACAGCCACCAGAAAGGATCATTTTCCTTTACCATTCATAGACTAGATGCTAGAAAGACTAGCAGGTCATGATTATTACTGCTTTTTAGATGGCTATTCAGGCTACAACCAAATTGCAGTAGATCCCCAGGATCAAGAGAAAACAACATTCACATGTCCATCTGGAGTATTTACCTACAGAAGGATGCCATTTGGGCTGTGTAATGCACCTGCAACCTTTCAGAGATGGATGCTCTTTATTTTCTCTGATATGGTGGAAAAATTTCTGGAAGTCTTCATGGATGACTTCTCAGTATATGGAGACTCATTCAGCTCCTGTCTTGATCACCTGACACTGGTTCTGAAAAGATGCCAAGAGACTAACCTGGTTTTAAACTGGAAAAAATGTCACTTTATGATGACTGAAGGGATTGTCCTTGGGCACAAGATTTCGAACAAGGGAATAGAGGTGGATCAAGCTAAGGTAGAGGTAATTGAAAAATTACCACCACCTGCCAATGTTAAGGCAATCAGAAGCTTTCTGGGGCATGCATGATTCTATAGGAGGTTTATAAAGAAATTTTCAAAAATTGCAAAACCTCTGAGCAATCTGCTAGCTGCTGACACGCCATTTGTATTTGACACAGAGTGTCTGCAGGCGTTTGAAACTCTGAAAGCTAAGCTGGTCACAGCACCAGTTATTTCTGCACCAGACTGGACATTACCATTTGAACTAATGTGTGATGCCAGTGACCATGCCATTGGTGCAGTACTGGGACAGAGGCATAACAAGCTTCTGCATGTCATTTATTATGCTAGCTGCGTTTTAAATGATGCCCAGAAAAATTACACAACCACAGAAAAAGAATTGCTTGCAGTGGTTTATGCCATTGACAAGTTTAGATCATACTTATTAGGATCAAAAGTGATTGTGTATACTGACCATGCTGCTCTTAAATATCTACTCACAAAACAGGATTCAAAACCCAGGCTCATAAGATGGGTGTTGCTTCTGCAAGAGTTTGATATAGAAATAAGAGACAGAAAAGGGACAGAGAATCAAGTAGCTGATCACCTGTCCCGGATAGAACCAGTAGCAGGAGCATCCCTCCCTCCTACTGAGATCTCTGAAACCTTTCCGGATGAGCAATTGTTTGCCATTCAAGAAGCTCTGTGGTTTGCAGACATTGCAAACTATAAGACACAAGGTTCTCCTTCTGTAACCATGGATAAGAAGCATGAAAAGCTTCTCTCACTTGTTAGTCAAACAAAACCCCCACATTCAAACTCTAAGTTTGGTATTGGGAGACCACAACCAAACTCTAAGTTTGGTGTTGGGAGGTTCCAACCTTGCTCTGATTATCTGTAAGGCTCCATGAGAGCTCACTGTCAAGCTATTGACATTAAAGAAGCGCTTGTTGGGAGGCAACCCAATGTTATTTAATCATATCTATTTTATTTTCTTTTTGTTATTTCGTGATTTATTAGGTTGATGATCATGTGAAGTCACAAAAACTACTGAAAAATCAAAAACAGATTGAAAAACCGTATTGAAAACAGCACACCCTGGAGGAGAGCAGTTTGGCATTTAAACGCCAGAAAGAAGCATCTGTCTGGCGTTTAATGCCAGAAACAAGTACCAAGCTGGCGTTTAACGCCAGAAACAAGCATCTGCCTGGCGTTAAACGCCAGAAACAAGCTACATTTAGGCGTTTAACGCCAGAAACAAGCAGCAGTCTGGCGTTAAACACCAGGATTGCACAGCAAGGGTATTTTACACGCCTTATTGGAGCAGGGATGTTAAGTCCTTGACCCCACAGGATCTCCACCTACCTCACCATTCTAATTCAAACCATTCCCCTCCCATACCCACCCATTCACACACCTCCTTCTCCTCCACTTCTCCTTCTACTCCCTTCTATCTTCTTTTGCTCGAGGACGAGCAAACCTTTTAAGTTTAGTGTGGAAAAAAGCGTTGCTTTTTGTTTTTCCATAACCATTTATGGCACCTAAGGCCGAAGAAAGCTCTAGAAAGAGGAAAAGGAAGGCAGTTGCTTCTACCCCCGAGTCATGAGAGATGAAGAGGTTCATCTCAAGGGCCCATAGTTCAGTGATAGAGCATTTGACTGCAGATCAAAGAGCTATGAGGAAGGAGCAACAAAGACAAGGAAGAGACATAGAGGAGCTCAAGAGCACCATTGGTTCTTCAAGAAGAGGAAGACGTCACCCTCACTAAGGTGGACCCGTTCCTTAATCTCCTTGTTCTTAATTCTCTGTTTTTCGTTTACTATGCTTTATGTTTATTTATGTTTGGGTCTTATTACATGATCATTAGTATCTAAGTGTTTATGTCTTAAAGATATGAATGTCCTATGAACCCATCACCTTTCTTAAATGAAAAATGTTTTCTGAAAAAGAAAAAGAAGTACATGAATTTCACTAATAGCCCCGCTCATCTAATTAAGACTGATCTTCATAGATGTTTTTGGAATTCATTGTATATTCTCTTCTTTTTATCCTACTTTATTTCTAGTTTCTTGGGGACAAGCAACAATTTAAGTTTGGTGTTGTGATGAGCGGATAATTTATACGCTTTTTGGCATTGTTTTTAGGTAGTTTTTAATATGTTTTAGTCACTTTTTATTATTTTTTTTAGTTTTTAAATAAAAATCACATTTCTGGACTTTACTATGAGTTTGTATGTTTTTCTATGATTTCAGGTAATTTCTGGCTGAAATTGAGGGAGCTGAGCAAAAATCTGATTCAGGCTGCAAAAGGACTGCTGATGCTGTTGGATTCTGACCTCCCTGCACTCGGAATGGATTTTCTGGAGCTACAAGAGTCCAATTGGCACGCTCTTAATTGCGTTGGAAAGTAGACATCCAAGGCTTTCCAGCAATATATAATAGTCTATACTTTGCTCAAGGATAGATGATGTAAACTGGCGTTCAACGCCAGTTCCATGTTGCAGTCTGGCGATAAACGCCAGAAACAGGTTACAAGTTGGAGTTGAACGCCCAAAACAGGTTACAACCTGGCGTTTAACTCCAGAAACAGCCCAGGCATGTGTAAAGCTTAAGTCTCAGCCCAGCACACACTAAGTGGGTCCCAGAAGTGGATTTCTGCACCATCTATCTTAGTTTATTCATTTTCTGTAAACCTAGGTTACTAGTTTAGTATTTAAACAACTTTTAGAGATTTATTTTGTACCTCATGACATTTTTAGATCTGAACTTTGTACTCTTTGACGGCATGAGTCTCTGAACTCCATTGTTGGGGGTGAGGGGCTCTGCTGTATTTTGATGAATTAATGCAACTATTTTTGTTTTCTATTCAAACACGCTTGTTTCTATCTAAGATGTTTATTTGCACTTCAATATGATGGATGTGATGATCCGTGACACTCATCGTCATCCTCAACCTATGAACTCGTGCCTGACAACTACCTCCGTTCTACCTTCGATTGAATGAATATCTCTTGGATTCCTTAATCAGAATCTTCGTGGAATAAGCTAGAATTCATTGGCAGTATTCATGAGAATCCAGAAAGTCTAAACCTTGTCTGTGGTATTCCGAGTAGAATTCAGGGATTGAATGACTGTGACGAGCTTCAAACTCACAAGGGCTGGGCGTAGTGACAGACGCAAAAGGGTCAATAGATCCTATTCCAGCATGAGTGGGAACCGACAGATGATTAGCCGTGCGGTGACAGCGCACCTGGACCTTTTTCACTGAGAGGACGGATGGTAGCCATTGACAACAGTGATCCACCAACACACAGCTTGCCATAGGAGGAACCTTGCGTGCGTGAAGAAGAAGACAGAAAGAAAGTAGAGATTCAGAAGACAAAGCATTTCCAAAACTCCAACATATTCTCCATTACTGCAGAACAAGTATCTAATCCATGCTCTTTTACTTTTCGCAATTCAAACTGATAAATATAATTAACCTCCTGACTAAGATTTACAAGATAACCATAGATTGCTTCAAACCAACAATCTCTGTGGGATTCGACCCTTACTCATGTAAGGTATTACTTGGACGACCCAGTGCACTTGCTGGTTAGTGGTACGAGTTGTGAAAAGTGTGATTCACAATTCGTGCACCAGCATCCTAGTAACTGGCACATCTGACCAACCCACTCCTGACTACAATTTACCGGTATCAAACTAGACTTGTCGAAGTTCATGCTCAGCCCAGACATGACTTCAAAACACCTCAAGAGTCTCTTGTAATTTCTCACTGTCTCCTCCTCCGGTGGGCAGAACAATATAGTGTCATCAGCGAACTGGAGATGTGATAACTCTATATTATCCCTGCCAACTAAGAGCGGTAGTATTCTCCTATTTCTTACCGCCTCCCCGATCATCCTGTTCAGCACATCTACAACCAGAATGAATAGATACGGTGATAACGGATCGCCTTGCCGGAACCCCCTTTCTATCTTGAACGGTTTAGACGGTGTCCCATTCACCATTCAACGAAATTCCATTTGACTCTATCATAAGCTTTGTGGAAGTCCAATTTGATGATTGCTGATGCCTTCTTCTTCAATTTTAGCCACTGTATAGTTTCACATGCTATTAACGCTCCATCATGTATCCTCCTGCCCTTAACAAATGCACTCTGCGATTCCCTAACTAACCCTGGCATGACGCTTCTCATTCTTCTTGTCAACACTTTTGATATAACTTTATACACGCATCCCACCATACTGATTGGTCTAAGGTCCTTTATCTCCTTCGCACCCACAAACTTTGGAGCCAGCGCTGCCCAAGTAACATTGGAGTCTGCTGGTAACTTTCCTGTCACAAAAAAGCTCAACACCGCTTTTGTAAAATCCGCTCCAATCTCCTCCCAGCATCTTTTTATAAAATTCATATTATAGCCATCGTTGCCTGGAGCCTTCGACGATTCGCAGTCCCATACTGCCTCCTTTACTTCCTCCACCGTCGGTAGTACCTCAAGTGCTTGAGCTTCCTCTTCTTCTAGGCGATTAACTAATCCATCTCTGAAGCTAATATTTGGCGACTCGTCCTGGTGGTATAAACTCCTGTAGAAATCTCTAGTGGCAACCTTAATTCTTGCATGATTCCTCACCAGCCTACCGTTAATTACTAAAGACTCAATCCGGTTATTCCTTCTTCTTGCTGATGCAATATTGTGGAAGTACTTGGTATTCCTGTCCATCTCCTTGGCATGTCAAGATCTAGACATTTGCTTCCAGTGTATATCTTGCCTCTCATACCATACCTCACAGCACCTTACCAACGCCTTTCTTCTTGCTTCTACTGTACCATCATAAACTCCGTTGCTCACCAGATCATCTACTTTCTTAATATCCTCTTCAAACTTTTGTATCTTCTCCTGTATATTCCCAAAGTGCTGCTTATGCCATCTACCCAGTGGTTTTGTCAGCGCCTTTAGTTTATCCAGAAACTACACGTCGCCCAAACCCCTCCATTCTTCCTTTATCATCCTTAGGAAGCCTTCATGCGTGAACCACACGTCTAAACTACGGAACAGTCTTGATCCTTGAGCTATTCTTCTATCTTCCACAATCAAAGGACAATGATCTGATAGACCTCTCGGTCCCCCTCTTAACCGAGTATCCGGGTACGCATCCAGCCACTCCAAGTTAACCAGGCACCTATCGATACGACTGCAGGACTGACCTCTAAACCATGTGTACTTCCGATCATTAATTGGCAAGTCCACCAACTCCATGTCATTTATCCATGCTTTAAAATCCTCAGCAGAAGCTGATAAGTTGGTCGCCCCCTTTCTCTCCTCTACATGCACAATTTCATTAAAGTCTCCTATATAACAAAATGGGGTCTGACACAATCCTGTAATATAGCTTAATTCCTCCCACATTAAGAGTTTTTCCTCTCTCACATGCGGACTATACACCAGACAAATTGCGCAGTGAAAATTATTTTTAGCCATCACTCCTTCTACACATAACCATCCATCTCCTTTATAACAGTTTATCAATTTGAATACAGAGTCGTCCCAAATTAATAGTAAGCCTCCGGAAGCTCCAACAGAATTTACATACTCCCAGCTAGCTCTATCATTACCCCAAATTCTAGCTACATCATATTTGTTCAGCACTTTTTTTTTTGTTTCTATCAGCCCCAGCGTATCTACTTTAAACTTATTTTTAAAATTTTTTATCATGTTCAATTTTGCAACACCTCCCAACCCCCTAACATTCCAACAGCTTAAAATTATTTACAAATATTATTACACACCTGCTTTTGGCATTTTGGGCGACTTCTTCTGAATTTCTCCTTTCGCTTCGACTGTCTTCTTTTCATAGATATAGCTTCATTTTGTTCCTGAAGAATTGCCATGATGTCCTCCTCATCACTGTATGATATTGCTTCTGATTCAACCGCCGATTTCCAGGCTTCTTTATTCTCTGCCATTTCCTCTTCCCAACCCCGCCTCCAATGTCTCGCCTTTGTTGGATTTCCAGTGTTTTGCATCACCAGTAACCTGCCCTCTTCCTTCCACCTCATCCGGTTTCATTTTGCTCCTCTTGCGATTAGAACCTTCGATTTGGTTTCCAATTGTGGCGTCTCCCATACACTGTTCGTGCTCCTCTCGCCCTCGCCTTGGTTCGCTGGCTACAGTTCGCATCTCCTCCGCGACAACATCTGCATGCCAATCGTCGGTTTCTTGTTCCCCTACTTGTCCTTGCGCCGCAAAGCACTCCTCTTGGGAGGACACCCGCCCGCCTAGGCTCGTGTCATCCTCACTTCGCTGATTCCTTACAGGAGCATTGGGGGGCGTTGTATCCAGCACGCATACAGCCAATCGGGTTGCGTTCTCTTCAACCGGGTCATCCATCACCGAATCGGATAGCCCAAGGCCACTTTCATCCAGCTGGGCCTCGTGCTTCTTATTTTTTCCAAGCCCCCATTCCTCCATCTGGGTCCTATTCTTTGTAACCCAGCCTTATGTTTCACTTCCTTGGGCCTATTTTCCATCAGCCCGTTATTAAACCTCTCATTAATCTTTGCATGCTCCCTCTCCTGCCCAAAAAAAGAATATTCCCTTTGGATCTCCTTATAAGTGCATGATACAGTATAGTCTGAGTCTTCTTCCAAATTAGCTACAAGCGTCGCCGCAGAATCCTCCCTCCCCTTAATTAGTGCATAATCGATTTTCTCGTAACGGCCTTTTGAATTTTCAAAATTTCATTCATTTAATTCAGAAGATAAAATTCTGATTTTGTTCTCATCTTATTCTAAAAGTTTCACCGCCAATATTTTAAACATATACAATTCTTAAAACATTATGTTCCTTCAACTAAATAATACTAAACAATTAATAACCGTTTATTAATATTATTATTAATATTAATATAATATTAATTAATCAAATTTGTAAATAGTTTCCGATTATGCATGTTCAATGTTGGCGTAAGGATGTCACTTTCGAACTTTATCATATTTTAGCTATTTCTCGATAATAGTTGCGGTTTTTTTTACTCGTATTTTTTTATTACAATGTAAAATTCAAATGTTTTTTTTGGCCTATTGCATATTGTGTTAAAAAATTAAAAGCTTTTAACACGCGAGACGAATAATTACTTAGACAATTAAATTAATTTTATATATTAATGGGATCAGTTATTTTAACATTATAAAAAGTCTCTAACTTATTACTCATTATAGATTTAAAATTAAGTTTAAAGTTTCATACTAGAACAGCTTTCGTACTCTTTCATGGAGAATAAAAAGACTATATAACTCTAACAAGTATAAAAACTTTAAAATAACAACAAATTTGACCAATCATCACAATTGCAAAATTTTTGCAATAACTCACTTATCTTTACATGTTTTTTTATCAATTTTAAAAAATATAACATTTTAAACTATATTATTATTATTATGTAATGTAACGACCAAACTTTTAATACATCATGACTAATGTTAATTGCCAGGAACTACTTTACAACTTTTCTTAGAGACTCTAGACCTTATATCAAATATATACATATGAACCCGTAGTGCTAGTCAAAATCACGTGTCAGATATATAAATATAACAAAATAAATAATAGTTAAACAGATAATATCTACATGAACTATAGAAAATACAGAAAACATAATAATATCATACATATATGTCAGAATGCTCATTTAGTACATCATAGTTTACACCGGGTTACGTCGTTACTTATTCATGAAAATATTTACAAACTCCATATTTATACTAACAGGCCTCGACTCACAAGAGTTATCCTAGTTTGGGACCCATTTTAACTTGTTTATATAGATATTTACAAAAATACTTAACCCTCTAAAAGTCTACATAGAATGAGGACAAAGACTACTACTACTGCTACTATTACTGCTGCTGCTCATGGATATCTTGGTAGCTAAGAAAATGTTGTGCTGAAGCAAGGAGAAAGTCATCAGAACACCTGTGATGATGTTGTTCACCTATCCAAATGCAGAAAAATGAAAGAAGATCACGCTGGTTCCCATCTGTGAAACGAGGGAAAGTAAGGGGGTGAGAACCTAAGGTTCTCAACAGGGTACTACATGAAAAACCTAAAGGGTTCCGCAACCTAAGTCTAAGAGTTTGCGCAATTATGTCAGTAAGTCACGCAAACAAGTACAAGTACAAGTATATAGCAGAAAAGTAAACAAGTATAGAATACAGGAAGCAGAGATAAATCAAAATCACAGAGAAATGCAACAACCAAGTATGATGCATGTTTGGTCCTATGCAGACCATGAGCTCATGTGTCGATTGACTATCCACAACCCGACATTACCCGGGACTAAGCCCGAATATAGTTTTTTCAACTGCGTACGTTCTGTATACGTGCCTAATGGATAAAGCCACATGCATTCTGACAACTGGAAATTGTCGCAGAGCTTGACGCCATAGTATGCTAACAGTTGGAGAAACAATTTTCAATATCAAGTGGGCATCCCCACATCTTAACATGGTTCTGGTTCCGTCGGAACAGAAACTCCTCCTCCCCAAATAATCTCTTAGGACGATTTTGATTCCGTCGGAGTAGACGCGCTTCTTCCCCAAATAATCTCTTAGCACCTTGGGGTTTATAGTTTTCTTTTTCCACGACACTTTTCAAATAAACTTTTTCTCTAAGGGACTTCTTTACCTTTTTTTTATAAAAACTCGTACCCGGTTTCTACTCTTTAAATCTCTCAACCTTTGTCACATATTCTAATTTGCCCTTGGTACTTTTATATATTTTCAATTTTACTTTTTTTTACTTAATTAAGTTCTCTTTTTACTGTTTTCTTTAGATTTTTAGTGGCGCTTTTATCACTAATGTTATTATATTATCATTTTACCCTCGTATCCTTCCTAACATACTTCTTTGATCCTTAAGTTAATTAACCATTTTTACATTTACTTTATGCCTAAAATTACCA
This sequence comes from Arachis ipaensis, assembly GCF_000816755.2. Taxonomy (NCBI): domain Eukaryota; kingdom Viridiplantae; phylum Streptophyta; class Magnoliopsida; order Fabales; family Fabaceae; genus Arachis; species Arachis ipaensis. Next base: position 32,076,863 of record NC_029790.2, read on the forward strand.
TTTTTACACCTAAGTACTCTAGTTTTACCGTTTAACTTTGTTTAATGTTTAGCATCAAAATTTTACCGGATTAATCCTGATAGTTTTCTATAACCAAATTACTCCTAATATTTTAATTAAATACCAATTTTTACCACTAGATACCTAAAAACTAATTTATCCTTTATTAATTTATTTACTTGTTATAATTATCGCTTTTTACCATTTTACTTCTAACTTTTACTAAAATTTTTATTTAGGCCTAAAACTTTATTTTAAATATAATTTTGATCCAAATAATTTATATAATTATTATTTTATCCCATATGACACTAATTCTAGAATTTTACTGTTCTTTTAATTAAATTATATTTTTAACCCTCTTTTTATCCGAAAATGATCAAAACACCCGTTCTATTTTTACCAACTTGTTTCATAAGATTAAAACTATTTTTTTAACTTCTTTTTAACTCGTTTTCACCATAATTTTTGTGCTTTTAGTAGCTAAAATTTTTAGAGATGTAATTTTTATATTTTTTCTCCACTTTTAGTGACTTTTAAAGTTTGAAACTTAAACCCCAAGTTCTTCCATATTCAGCTGTTACCACACAAAATTCTGAGGTAAATATATTGCATATTACAGATATTTAGCAAGTCAAAATAGAGATAACTTACAGAATATTAAGATTTACAAAACAAGCACAAATTCACCACAAAGTGGCTCATATAAACACCAAAAACAAGCACAAACATATTCTAACTAATTCTAACCCTTACCTCTTGTTTAATTCAGTCACTAGACCTCTCAACCATCAGAGAATACTCTCACAAAGGCTAGAGCAAATTGGCTATAGTGCAGTTTTTGTTTGGCCAAAAGCTTCGCAAAAAGTGTTAGAATTTGATCACTTTGAACTTAAATTTTGTATAGCTCTTTAATTGTGCTCCATATGGGCTCAATAGAAGTTTTTAGACACATAAGAAGGCAATAATTCATCATGATCACTGCTAAAAAATAAAAAAGAATAGAGAAGGAACAAGAGCTCACCTTACTAAATTTTTGGTAAAAATACGAGAATTAGGAAAAACAGACAATGAATTGTGTTTATATGGCTTGGATTCTTGAAGAACACTTGAAGAACAATAGAAGAATATTAGGAATAAGGGTTGGAACGTAGAGAAGTGTAAAATTTCAATCTTTTTCTTTCTCCAAAACACAGTAAAAAAACTTACAAAATGCATAAAGTATTTTTGTGAATTTTGTGATCAGTGTTTCTTTAAATAAAAATCTGAGTCTTGGCTGAATTAATTATGGTAAAAGAAGCTGAGAATTTCGTGGTCAAGGTATGAGAATTAATGAAGAAGGGGCTTGAAAACGAAGAAGTTTGGTCAACACTTGCGTGTCGAACTTATCCACAATTAACCGTTGTTAGTTACTTGGGGTTAAAAACACAGTAGAGAGAGGTGAGAGGATGAGATAATCTCGACACAGAAGCTAAGAGGGAAAGGCAAATTACTTGGATAGTAAGTAAGAGGATTCAGGATCTCTAGGAGTCGTTTGCAGAATACTAGTAAAAAATTCGATTTGGGTTAACTTTTACCATGTGGTAAAATAATTAATGGCTAGCATTTATTCTTAAAGAAATAAATCAGAAATGGATGGATAATATTAATTTTGGGATATAATTACTAATGTAAAAATTATTTTTACCACTGATTTCGAGATTTTTGGTTATTAACTTTTTTCTCGGTGCATGCAAAATCGTTACTAAAAGTAAAATTCTGGTTAAAAAAATCTCTAATAAGAAAAATAAACCAATGACAAACAAGTGTTTATTTTTTACTAGTCAAATTTGACTTAGAGAAATTAATTATCCTCATAAAATTAAATTTGACCGATTAATTATCATTTTTTAATTTATTTTTGTTTTTTTACTGTTGGGCATGCTTCACGAATAGTTATTAGACTGTGGTTCAATATTTTGAGAAATAAATTATAAAATAGCCAGAAAAATTAATTTACCAAAAATAAAATTTTTACATATAACGTAACACTGTATCTATATAATTTAATTTATTGAGCTATCCACACACACATTGCGATAGAATTTAATTAAAAATTTAGTAAAATTATAAATAACAATAAAGTAATTAAACCAACTAAAAAGATACTCAAATAGATTTTATTGACATATTAATGTTGGAAGGAGAGGAATGAATAACTAACTAATACTATGAGTGTCTGAGCTCCAACGATAACACCCGCCTTTCAAATCCAATCCAATAATCCAAAGACAAAAGATCATAAATCCATTGTCCCATAAATCCCTCATCTTCTCACTTCTACAACCCAAAAAACGGTTACACCCAGTAATGATGAGGGATTTCGTCATCCTTGGTTCATCCATTGTCACTCCTCCTCCGAATCCCCCATCTTCTTCATCTTCAACACCATCAACCACTCCTTCTCCCTCCCACCGCCACCGCCACCGCCACCACAAGCCCAAGCTCACTCCTTCGCATTCGCATTCTTCCTCTATCTCCTGCACTCTCCAAGCCCCCCTCAACCACTATATCCATGTCCATGTCCACGAGAATGCTTCCGAATTTGTTCCTTCTCTGAACGTTAAGCTCCTCGCGAAGGAGGTTCTGGCGGGTATTCGAGGTAGGAAGGTTCGGGCTGTGATTGATTCTCTCAAGAGAGTTCAGGAGCTTGGTGGCGCCTCCTCCTTATCCTCCCATTTTGATGGACATGCCATGGATCTCTTCTCTAACGAGTGTCGCCGCTTGGTCAAATCCGGTCAACTTGAGGAAGCTGTTCAATTCATGGAGGTTCTCGCACGTAATTCTTTTTTTTTTTCAAGATACTAATCTCTAATTCTTTCTTGTTAAATTTTCTGTGAACACTGTGCACTTGAAACACAATGCAGGATCAGTCGTATCCAAAAGATGTAACGGAAGCAGCTTAAGATGATGATGTTAGCATTGATATCTGATTACACACTAATAGTGATGTTAATTTGATACCAACTAGATCTAATAGTGAATAACAAGAGTTTGTGTGTTACAATCAGGGACAATCCAAAATCTAATGATAGTAGAGTGAGTGTACCCACATTTAGTGTCGAATTGAACATGAATGCCTTCAATGGAGGATACCTTGAGAAACTAGAGGAAACAAAACTAAAAAAAGGAGAAAGCAATTAAAGGGGATGTTTAATATTTACTTTTTTTATAAACACAGCATTTATCTAGTAATTGATTAAATTTTCTCTATATGGATAGACAACCTTACTGGTTTGGTAATGTTCTTATTCCCATGTTCATGTTTCCATGTGTTTATAGAACACATTGTTAATAAAATTTTGACCAAGTTCTAAAGATACAAGAACAAGTCATTAAGAAATTCACACATGAATTTTTCTCCTTCAGATTTCCAGTTGTCAGTCAGAGAACTTGTTCAGCCGTTGGACATAATAAAACAGTGTGTTTGTAATCAAGATCCAGATTTAGCTGTGAGGTATGTATTTATAATGTTTTGAGAAAAGATTTTTTATTTCTAATTTTGTAACAATGATGAAATTAATTGGTGTTGTCTTTGATGATTAATCAATAGCTTTGTTCATTTTTTATGTGTGCCATTAATTTATATTTCCTGATCCATTACTTCCATTGGTGTTCCTAATAGTTAATATTGGTTAGCAATCTATATGATCAGGTTTTATATGACTGCATTTGCATCTTTCAGGTATGCATGTCTTCTTCCACATGCACATATACTATTCTGCAACATTATAAGTGAATTTGGAAAAAGAAGGGATTTAGTTTCTGCTTTGAAAGCATATGAAGCAGTGAAGAAAAACTTGGATAACCCCAATATGTACATATACCGGGCAATAATTGACGCTTGTGGCCTTTGTGGTGATTTCATGAAATCTAGGTACATATATGAGGTATCTTCCAATCAGTGACATTCTCTTCCTTCAACTTGTCTTCAAAGATTTAAATTAAGGGCTTACATGAAGATATATAGTTTAATTTTAGTGTTTCACTCCGAGACACAGTTCTTGGCAAATTCCATTTGCAATCTATATCATTCTATGTATTTATCTTAGAATTTCAAAAATGTTTATAAATTTTGTTCTTCTTTAAAATATAAATAAACTATGATCTTAGACATAATTCTTGGCAAATTCTATGACGATGATGTTCGGTGACAAGATAGCATTCATATGCAATGTCTGATGCAGGACTTACTCAATCAGAAGATTACTCCAAATATATATGTGTTCAACAGTCTCATGAATGTGAACACCCATGATCTTAGCTACACCTTAAATCTGTATCAGAATATGCAGGTAACGTTCCTTCTATCACCTTAAATCATGCCATTTATATTTATCCTTTCCATTTAGTTTCCCTTGAAGGATGAGAAGAGAATGCTAGTTAGATTTTATTCTGCATTTCATCCGAGTAAACAATTCATAGTGGCTAAACCTTTAAAATCCAGAATCTTGGTCTGAAGCCAGACATGACATCTTATAATATCCTACTCAAAGCATGCTGTGTTGCTGGAAGAGTTGATCTGGCCCAAGACATTTACAGGGAACTTAAGCAATTGGAATCAGCAGGATGGCTGAAATTAGATGTTTTCACCTACAGCACGATTATAAAGGTACATTGTGGTGCATCAACAGAATCATCATTGTTTTATCAATTTAGCAAAACATGATATCTGGCATATCCTGACCTGTAGGAATTTCAGGTCTTTGCAGATGCAAAATTGTGGCAAATGGCTCTAAAAATCAAGCAGGATATGCTCTCAGCCGGTGTTTCTCTTAATACCGTTGCGTGGTCGTCATTAATCAATGCCTGCGCACATGCAGGGCTTGTAGAGCAGGCAATTCAATTATTCGAAGAAATGCTTTTGGCCGACTGCGAGCCTAATACGCAATGCTTTAACATCATTTTACATGCATGTGTTGAAGCATGTCAGTATGACAGAGCTTTTCGCTTGTTCTATTCTTGGAAGGGAAATAAGATGTTGGGGTCCTTTGGTGAAGGGAACAATAGCAAGTTAGAGCATGGAGACACGCAGACTGCTATTACCGCGCCAAACAGCATTTCTAGGCCGCATATCTTGAGTTTTGCTGAGAGATTCCCTTTCACACCAACTATAGCAACATATAATATTTTGCTGAAGGCTTGTGGTACTGATTACTACCATGCTAAAGCATTAATCACTGAGATGAAAAAAGTAGGTCTTTCCCCAAATTATATAAGCTGGTCCATTTTGATAGATATATGTGGAGGATCAGATAACGTGGGAGGCGCCATCGAGGTAAAAAAAATTAGATAAAAAATAAAGTTCTCTCAATGATTTTCATTGCACAATGTTTTGAGAAGCAGTTCAGTCAAAGTAATATATGGTCATGGTTGATGCAATTTGCATAATTGCACTAGAATTGTATTAGGATGGTCTTTTTATCATGTTGGACTTCTATGTAGTGCTTGAATATATATAGTCGCACTCGCACCACACACCAACAAAACATTTACTGGACACAATACTGTAGCTGTTAGATAAGTGATGTGTGGTGGACTTTCAAAATTATCATGTTTGATATTTATAGATTAAGTGACTTCCGTACTAAGCCTAATAATATATTATATGAAAGCTATTTGTTTATCTGATCGAATGCCTTTGTTCCCATACAGATTCTGAAGATCATGTTTGATGCTGGAATTAAACCTGATGTTGTTGCATATACTACAGCCATAAAGGTTCAGAGTTTTTTCTCTCAAAATGAGGCCCAATTTTTAAAATTAATTGTAATATTGAAGAGAACATTTTTCACTACTGTAAAATTACATGGCCATTGACACGGGAAATTTACATTTTTGTTTACAGGTCTGTGTAGAAAGTAAGAATTTTAAGCAAGGATTGATGCTATATGAAGAAATGAAAACATATGAGATACATCCAAATTGGGTGAGGATGCCTATAGACTGCAGTTGTTTGTTATGGTTCTGTCGTCCACAAAATGATAAACTGACATGGCTATGTCCTAAATGGAATTTGCATGAGGCTGCAGTAAGATTATACTTCCATAAAATCAAACTAAAAGATGAATAGAACATTGGGTATAATAAAAGAAATGGCAGTTGATGAATGATGAACTATAGAATAAATACATATCTGAAAAAGGTGGGAATCACAACTTTTTTTGTGATCTATTGAGAAAAAAAGTATATTTCATCAACTTAATCCTATTGATTTTGATAATTGTCTTCTCAGGTGACATATAACACACTACTAAGGGCACGCAACAGATACGGATCCGTACTTGAGGTGCAACAATGCTTGACCATATACCAGGATATGCGAAAAGCAGGGTATGCTATCTTATACTATCATAGCAAGTAGCATACTAATTATCTTTTCCAAGTTATGTGTCTCTCAAATGTTATGTATAACATGTCTGTTTCATTTTAAATCACGTGTTAGAAATTAGAAACTTTTAGCATGATGGAACATAAGAGATTTCTGGTTATAGGTTTCAAGAGTAATGGCAAAAAAGTATTGTTAGCAGCTTAAATACTATGAACTATTATCTATGCAGTAATATTTTTCTACATTCAGCTTTAAACTAAATAGCATGTTTACTGCTTCAGGTACAAACCCAATGATTACTATCTGGAAGAACTTATTGAGGAGTGGTGTGAAGGAGTGATACAAGATAACAGCAAGATCCAAAGAGAATTTTCTTCCAGCAATTTCTCTGAATTAGAGAGACCCCCGAGTTTACTTCTTGAAAAGATTGCGGCACACCTGTTAAAGAGGGTAGCTGACATCCTAGCTATTGATGTTCAAGGACTCACAAAGGTTGTTATCAGTTGCTTTCTCTAGAGTTCGCCCCACAATTTTCTCAAACTGTTTTAAGTTTCTCTCGATTTTAATGTATTAGTTTATGCCTTTAACCATCAAACTGTATCAACAGGTTGAAGCTCGCTTGGTTATTCTTGCAGTTCTTAGAATGATCAAAGAAAACTATAGTTCAGGTACGAATGGAATATTTTGTATATTTGATTTATAATTCTATTCTGTACGTGGCAATTGGCAAGCTCGTTTTGCATGGTTGCTTGTCCGCGTAGCCAATCATATGAACTCAACCATTCATATTCACTGTTGGCCTTTATGATAACAGGACATTCTGTGAATGATGACATTTTGATCATCATAGGAGCTACAAAGGCAGATGAAACTCCATCCCAGCACATATTAGAAGTGCAAGAGGCAATCATAAAACTTCTTCAGAATGAATTGGGCCTTGAAATTTTTCCAGCTAAAACCAGGTTTGCACTAAGTGACACATCAAAGTTAGAAATCCCTAACCTTACAAATCTCAGCATAGAAGCACTACCAGGAGAGAAGGCATTAACCACAACAAGAAGGCCTGCAGTTCTACATAGGTTGAAGGTCACCAAGAAATCATTGTATGGTTGGTTGCATAGGAAAGTAAGCATTAAATAGTATTTGAATTTTGTACAAATATGTGTCTTATTCCCGCTCATTGCAACTTTTGATCTTTGTATATAGCATCTGGACTTATGAATATATATGCATGTATCAATGGCAAATGTATAATTTCATTAATTTGTAAAACAATGTATGATACGTAGTGTCATGGAATAGAATTATAATTATCTATTCTTTCTATTTTTATTTTATTTTCTCTCCTAAAATTGTCGGAGTCAGAGATAGAATATTCATTGTGATACAACTCAGCAACTAACTCTTCCAACAATATGAAGAACAAAAGGGAAGGGGCCAATTTATTTGACATGGAAAAATCTTATATACAAGATTTTGAAACTAACAAAATGTTAAAACTATCCTAAGGGTAATACTGTCATATATTCCAAATTGTGTACTGTAATTTGGTGAATGTCTAATAACTGAACCTCAAGGCAAAGCTACTGATCAGTGCAAGAAGCAAAAGAATATGATGTACAATAGTGCCTTGTGATCATGAAGCAAGATTGATAAAAAAGCAGTGAAAGAGGGGCTCCATCTTTTGTTTCTTCAGGAACAACATGCTGCTAAGATATCTTCAATTTCTGGATCATCACCTGCTTCTCTGTCCTAGTCACATTAAAATAGTTCATATGGTTATGTCAGATAAATGTGAACACATATGCTGCTGATTCATACTAATTGCAGCCATAATATCAGGTAAAATATATCCATGATTCAGGTAAAGGGGGTTCCAGATACCTTGTGAACATATGAGATATTATTTTTCCCAGGACCTGCAACTATGATTCCTCCTTGTTTCCTGACACAATACCAAGTTCATAATATATGAGAAGTTATGTATTCAGGCTGGCCAAACAAAGTGTCTTTATAATCAACTAGATCATATTTGGGTTGCACTAGCCGAAGCTGGAATGACCATTTATCCGAGAAATTCTTAAGTGCTCTTGGGGCACCACGTGTATTGCATTCACAACCAATGAAAAGATTGGCATAACCAAATAGTGTGATCACAGATATAATTTACATACCAGCCCCCTCTGGTAACAGTATCTTTTTCAAATGAAAGCTTCCAATCTTGCCGATAGCCTTCCATATATAATTGTATTATCTTAAGACCTGCCTGCAGTGTAACGACTAAAGTTAACATAAAAGATCCAAAAATCTAAGTTTCATTGGTGCTTCATCCACTTTTATGGTGGTTTCAGACTTACTTTGGGGGTAAATGTGGTCAAAACTCCAGAAACAAATTTTAAGGCCTCATATGATGAATGATTGGGGTCTGCATAGATTTCTGGAAGAGAAAGCACAGACTTTTCAAAATGCTAACATAAGATGTCTAAAATACTACAACTATTACTAGGCCGAAAGCATTAGGCCAGCAGCAAGGTACCTCCTTCGAATTTCATTTGCTTGGCAAAGGTTCTGGCCTGTAATACACAATTCCAGCATACTCAGATGGTTGCAACCTTGCAGAAAATCAATACTTGCAAAGTTCGAGACTGAGAGTAGAATCAAGTAAAGTGCAGCATAGTGCCCCAATTCACAAATTCACAAAGACAATAAAATTGAAG
>NC_029790.2:32085962-32130443 GCF_000816755.2 Arachis ipaensis
AGAACCATAGCTTATGACATGTTCTGAGAGACAGTTTTCTGCTCAATACTTTAATTAACCATGTCCAGCAGTTAGTGCATGCAGTACCATCGAAACATTACAGGAAATTCATAAGCCAAAAACACCAAACACTCTCTACAATTCTTCTGACAAACCTGTTCAATGTTCCCAGGTCCAATCAATACAAGTGCCACACCAGAAGCATCCATTATATCCTGTTGAAAGAGCATAAGCATAAGCACAAGTCTTGCTGACACACAACTTTTCTTTTCCTACTAAAAAAACTTTAATTGTCAGCCATGTTAGATAATTGGAGTTATTTTTGGCCTTCTACCATGACAAGAATTAAGGAGGATATACAGTAAGTTCCAGAAAGTATAATGCTATTAACATGCTAGAGGGGAAAAACCAAGGGTTAATGACAAGAATCAAATGAATTTCGGTACAAGGTCACTATGCAATTTACTTAAGAACAGTACAGAAAGACAAGAATTAATTGAATATAATATTGAATCAACATTTAGGATATAGTTAATTTCACCTTCTTGGATGCAAGGTAATCAGCCCTTTTGCGACAAAGCACACATCTGCGAAAGTACACACACAGAAAGACATGGCTTATCAGATTTCATTGTTAATAATAATCAAACTCATAAACAAAAAGGGAAAATGCTTTAAAAGATGAGGAGATAAATCACCCAAAGTGGCGTGCAAATGCCACAACGGCTTTCCTATCTTTCCATAAATCTGAAATCGGAACCTCCTTTCCATTCAAATCAAACACCTTAACTGAATCCAGTGAACTTGTAGTATCCTCATCCAACACCAGAGACTCAACTCCTGTTCAAATCCAACTATTGATCATTTAATTATCTTTTATTTATTTATTTGCTTTAGTTTAGAAGAAGAAAAGACTAAAGAATAAGACAAAGCTTGCCTGAAGAAGAAGAAGCAGAGGGTGTGGTTGCATGGTGTCTGTTTGATGAGAGTTTGAGATTCTTAGAATATCTAAGATTTTGATTTGGTTTAAGAGAGAGAGTGGGAGAGAAATGAATGGAAGAGTGATTTGCAGTTTTGTTAAGGTGAAGAGGATTGGAGAAAAGCGTTGCGTAGGCCATGAAACTTGGTCTCAGGAAGCAGAAACAAAGAGACTGAGATAAATCAAATGAGTAGAATAGTTTAGAAAGAAAGAAAGAAAATCCAACAAACGTGGCATATTCGGTGACATAAAAATTCTTTGGCATTAACAACTTCATCATCTTATTATTATCATTTATTTTAACTAACTTAAATATTAAGTGCAAGTTATCCTCAATTATCTAATTTTTTATTTGGGTGACATTGTTAAAAAAAAATTATCTCTGTATATATTTTAGTATCTTCGATAAATTTTTAATAATAAAAATAAAAAATATTTTTTTAAAAAAATAGTAATTTTAGTTTTCAACGTTTGGGGCAAAATTTAATTTGATCTTTAACATTTTAAACGTCCTATTTCAGTCCCAAAAACGTTCAAACACGTTCAATATAGTCCTATCTTTAAATTTGACAATAATAATTAACAAGATAAGTGACAATGACGTTAATAATATTACTAGTTAAGTCATATCTTTTTCTATACGTTAGAAGAACATAACCAAAATCTTCTTGTAACACTTCTTTTTCTTAATTTTTTTGTACAAAATTCTAAATCCTAACAATCAAGCACTAATGCTTTAAAATCAAAGAAAAAATTTTTATATTAGTGATCGTTGGTGAATTGATTTTACTTACATATTAAAATAAAATGTTATTGACTTTTCAATATGCGAATTGTTTGTATCAAATTTAATGGTCGAATAATATTGAAACCATTTAATTTTTTTTAGTATTGAAATAGGGCGTTTGAAAGTTTTTTGGATTGAAATAGAACGTTTAAAACGTTAGAAACCAAATTAGAATTTAACCCTAACATTGGAGGTCAAAATAATATTTTACCCTACAATTTATTTTTTAAAATCTTTTACTTAAAAAAGATACTTTAACATAATAAATGAATAAATAATATTTTGATATTATTACATTCAAACATAATCTTTTTCTATTGTTGTTGTTGTTGCTTTATGTGAAGAAGATGATAATGGAGGTATAATAGTGGTGGTGGTGATGGTAGTGATGAAGAAAATGAGGTGGTGGTGCCTTTGAATTGAGTGATGATGGTAATTAGGGTTTAGGGTGGTGGTGAGGAAGAATTTCGGTGGTGGATTTGGGATTGGAAAAGTGGTGGTGTGGAGTAAGTGGTGGTGGTGGGGTAATTTGGGAATTTCAAATAATTTTTTTGGATTTGGATAGTTTTGTTAGCAAAAGTTTATATTTCATGGGTACAAATGGTAATTTCCTTCTTCTATGGGTGGATATGTCAGCGTTTTCAACTTTCGTAGGTACAAATGGTAGTTTACTCAATTTACATATTCACTTGATTTGTACAAAAACACATTGGACACGCGATACGGTATACATCACCCCTGATAAAATAGGAGATGCCATTGGCTTGAATGTATCTGGTAAAAATTTATTTTATAATATATTCTGTAAATTAAATTTCGGTATTTTTTACATTATTTTTGTGTTATTGAAATATTTTTGCTACTGTTATAGGGGAGTGCTTTTCAAACAAAATTGTAAATAAAGAAATTAATGAAGAACATAAGAAAGTTATTGAAAATTTCAAAGGTTATTTTTTGTTACTTTTGACAAAGTCTTTGATTGTCATGAGTATTGATGGACCAAAAAACCAGCTAAAATTTTAGAGAATATTCATTCTCTTCATCTAGAAGTGCTTCTTGTTGCCAACAATAATAAACAAATTTTTTTCAGTTCACATGATACCCATTTTTTATGTGAACACAATATAAGAATAGAATTTGGCTGCTCACGTGCTCAACTTCATCATCAAAAGCATCAAAGATCACAAATTGAAAAATAAATTTACAGTTGATGGTTGCCTCTTTGCATTAATAATAATATATTTCCATGAATTTATGTACAAGAATAAGCCGGTGGATAAAAATTCTGGACTACCATGGATGCACATTGGACTAAGAATAGAAAAAAGTTAGTTTTGTTTCGAGGCCTCGTAAGAAGAGCATAGTTGAGAGACCAATCAAAAGAAGAAAAGAAGAAAAAAAAGAAGCAACAAAAGAAGAAGACTCTTATATTGGACTCACCTTCAAAAAGTGAAAGCGAATCTAAGTATGAGTATGATTCTAAATATGACTCAAAGGAGACATCGAAGCAAAGAAAATAACATGAGAGAATGGCAAAGAAGTAATTATTATTTTTTGATGTTTTTGTAAATATTTATTCTCTTTATTTACCTCGTGTGTTTGTACTTTTCATGATGGAATTCAAAAAGAGGAAGCACATTATTGTGGATTAATCTTCTCAAACAGAGATTGAATCTGATGATAAATAAGATTTAGAAACTATCATTGTAATACTATGTTTTGTTTTTTCATCAAAATTTTTTTTATAAACAGAATTTTTATTATGTATTGTCAAAAATGAAGAAATTCAAGAAATTACAAAAGGTTGAAGAAAAAAATAAGCTTGCAGAAGAGTATGTATTAATTTTCAGTATTTTTTGATAATTTTCTATTTTCTGTATCAATTTACTTCTTTTTATGTGTTGTTTTTATTATATAAATTCGGTGCACTTCAGTTTAAAATAAGGTGCATTGGTACTTGTTTGTCTGACATCATCATTTATTCATTTCAGTAAAATTAGACGTTAAATATAGAGCTTCTTATATTTGACTTTCTTTAGTTTTTAGAGCTTGATGATTTCACAAATAATGGTATTTGTTGGAGCAAAAGCTTTGATAGACAACGATGAGAGTGTCGAAGTACCATACATTAGCATGAGTGGATAGCAAACAAGGTTAATCTTTCTATTTAATAAATATTACTGTGTTTTTTTTTTGTTTTTAGCTGAGATTGTGCAATATATGTGATGAAATGACTGAAGATAATTAATCCCAAAAAAATAAAAAAAAAAAAAGAAAATACACATGGAAGAATTGAAAAATGATAACTATCATTAAAAATAGATAATTCTCTATTACTAAATTATTAGAGTTTAATAAATAAATTTCTTTAAACGGTAGGAACAAATTGATCATTTTAGACTCGAATATACTTCACTCATTCTATTCGACGAAATAAATCAACTGAGAAGTAAAGCCATTGAAAAATCTAAAGTAATCAGACTCTTCAAGCCATCTGCTACATTATTAAGTCTTTATGGTAGGTTTACATCAGGAGATATAGAAAGTTAATAGATTGTGTAATGTAAATTGTTAATAATTTCTCTTCAATATTATTTTGAATTGTGTGTACAGATTTGTTAAAACAAATAATTCTTTATTAAATATTCATTCCAAAATTTTTGATAGATTCCAAATCTTTTGTCTATGCTATATTACAGTTATATTAATCTAAATGAATCTACATTCACATTTACTATATTCAATATACTAAAGAAAAATCAACTGAAAATTTATACAGGATTACACCTTAAACTATTAACCATCAAATAATTGCAGAAAATAATTTAAAAATTAATACTTACTATTGAATAACACAACACAATACAATTATGAAGGTAATACTTATTATTAGATTAAAATATCATAAACAAGCAAAAATTAATTTCAAAACTAACGGTAACATGGTAAAAAGTACAAGACAGAAAAATATTAAAAGTAAACCTCATTTCTATTAAAAAAAATATTACATAGAATGCACCGAGATTGTTCAACATAACACCGAAAATAATTCCAAAAAACACCGAGAAAACTATCTTATTTCTTTGAATCTCTAAACTGATAATTCATAATTTGTTCTTTATAAATGCTGAAATTTGACTGCATTATTGATCCATTATCTAAAAGGTTCAACTGCAAAAATAAATCATATATTAGCGCAACCATTAACATGCATAAAGACAATTTTACCTAATTAAAGCACATCAATTTTAGCTTTGTTAGAGATTTCTTTTTCTTTTTCTTTGATGCATTTGTAATCTGTTTTTTGATATTTAATCCCAATCTATTTTTGGTACGCCCTCTTTTTTCCATGTGAGGCGGGTTTTGAAGGTCATCAATATCATCTAAGGAAGCATCTTCATGTGATAACAAACATTTTTCTTTACATTAGGCTTTATATTCTTGCATCTCAACCATCATGTTATCATAAGTGCAATGCTGAATCGCTATCTGTTGAGTTAAGAAATTAACTAAATTAATTAGTGATGACAAACATTATTTTTGGGTAAAATAAATAATTAGTGTTGATTATTAATAATTATATGTTACTAATTATTTTACTAAATGTTGCAGGCCAAAATTAAATCCAATAGCCCAAATTGGAATGAAATAATACAACTAGGTTGGTGGGTTGGTAAATCAAGTGAAGCCCAAAAGAAAACAAAGCTGAGGAACCAACGGGCTGAACTTGAGTGGAACCCAATTCAAGCCCGATTTGATTTCACCAAATCCCTCCATCTTGCTCCCAAAGTAACGTTCTCTTTCTCTGTCTCAGTCAAATCACAGAACTCAGAAAAAGTAAGAAAGAGAGCTGAGTTTCTAAGCTAGTCATGAGAGAAGAAAGAAAGAGAAAGACCAAGCTTGAAAGGCAGAAGTCAAATCATCCATTTCAAACCAAATCAAGCTTAGGAAAAGGTTAAAGGTAACGCATTTTCTTTTAGATGTATCAGATCTTCTTCTCTTCTTCCCAACTCTCTACAAGTCCGAAAATGGCATATAAGGCAAAGTTGTTTTCTGCCCTAATCTGCTGTGTATCTACGGTCACAAGTAAGTCTTGGGGACCAAGTAGCTTATCAATAGCTCAGATCTGTTTTGCCATTGGAAGATTTTTGTGGTTGCTGTTTTATGGCTTTCGGTCAACCTTGGGAGGCCAGAAGCAAAATTTCCATTGTGAGGATTATTGGAAAAAAGTGAGACAGCGGGTTGGTGAAGCTCAAGGCTCAAGAAGTTGACCTAGGAAGAGCAACCAAGCAACATGCAAGGAGATAAAAGAAGCTTGCTGTTCATTCAGAAAGCAAGGAGAGATAACCCAGTGTATTAAGGTTTTGTTCTGTGAAGAAGTTCTCTGAAAAAGTTCCTCTACTTGGACAGTGCTTTCTTTCAAAGAAGCATTCTGCCAAAAATGAAGAACTGAATCAGAGGCTAGCAAATCTAGTTTATCACATAGCAAAGAGGCTGTTGATGAAGTCAATCTCCTTCATGTTTTACAGATTGTAATTTACTTTTCAATGTTTATCTTTCTGTAATTTCTAGAGTGAAAAGGCATATTGAGAAAGCTCAAGTAAAAGCCATGAGTGGAAAAAGGCTGAGTGATACACTTGAGAGAAAAGTCTAGAGTTGTTTTCAGATTTCTTTAAGTATGTCTGTGTCTTGTATCTTGTACCTGTGAGGTATCCCTTTCTTGGTTGGGTTAGCACTAAGAGTGAAGAGTTAGGTATTAGCATAGCCAATGTCAAGTTAAGTTAGAACTTGAGTGTGAAAGGATTGTGTCAATCCTGTGGAATTGGTGTATGTAATACTGTTAACTATAGTGAAAATTCCTCCATTGTTGTGGAGGAGACTGGATGTAGGTTGCATAGCACAAGGCAACCGAACCAGGATATATGCTGGTGTTAGCTTTTCTCTTCTCTGTACTGTTCTGTTTTCTGTTATTCATATGACAAAAATAAATTGTCTCATAAATTTCTGCTGCTGAGTTCAAATAGAATCAGAATTCAAAGTTTGTTTTAAAGGGTCAGTTCAGTAACTTAAAAGAAAGGCATAGATTCAACTCCCCTTCTCTAAGCCTACCACAACCTTCAATTGGTATCAGGAGCTAAGGTCTCAAGAATCAAGCTTAACCGCTTAGAGCAAAGATCCAATGGCGAACAACTTGGGCACAACCACAGTTGCCTACACTCTCACTGAAAGCCAGTCAAACAATCGGCCACCTTTCTTCAACGGGAAGAACTATGCCTACTGGAAAGAAAGGATGAGGATCTTCATCCAATCCATTGACTACAACATATGAAAGATTGTTATGAGCGGTCCCAATATTCCAACAAAAATAAGTGCTGATGGAGTGGTGACTCCAAAAGAAGAAGCTGAATGGAATGAGGACGACAAGAAGAAGATGGAGCTGAATGCTAAAGCCATCAACCTTCTTCACTGTGCTATCAGCTTTGAAGAGTACCAAAAGGCGTCTAGATGCAAGACAGCCAAAAAAATCTGGAAAAAACTCCAGGTTACACACAAAGGTACTAAACAGGTCAAAGAAACGAGGATTGATATGCTACGAAAAGATATATGAGATGTTCAACATGAAGGATGGAGAAAGCATTGATGAAGCATTTGAGAGATTCTCAATCATAATCAACAACCTTGATGCTCTGGGTACAAACTACTCAGAACAAACCCTAGTGAGAAAACTCCTTAGAAGCCTCACAAAAGAATGGGAAACCACTGCCACTGTCCTAACTGAGAGCAACAATCTAAGTCCTATAACCTATGATGAGCTGAGAGAAAAATTCCTTGCCTATGAAACCACACACACAAACCTGGACTCAAAGAAAAAGAGAATATCCCTCAAGTCAAAAATAGAACCAAAAGAGAGTGAGTCTAGTGATGGTATTTCAGATGATGAGCTTTTATTTTTTGCTAGGAGATTTAGAAGGATGATGAAGAACAAGGACAAATACAAGGGTTCAAGCTCAAAGAAACACAAGATGGACTTGAGCAAGGTGACGTGCCATCATTGCAAGGAGGCTGGATACTTCAAGCTAAACTGTCCAAAGCTCAAGAAAGAGGACAAAGGAAAGAAGGAAAAGAAGGGAGTGCTCATGGCAGCTTGGGAGGATCTTGAGAACGACTCCAATGAGAAAGAAGACTCTAAAAGTGAAAACAAAGACTGTTTCATGGTTGGAAACAATAATTTTGATGAGGTAAATTACTTTGACTTGTCTATGGATGATTTATATGCTATTATTGATGATCTCACTTTAAACACCTCAAAACTGCTTGACAAGTACAATGAGTGCAGATCTGAAAGAGATGCGTTAAGAGCTGAAAATAAATTTTTAAGAGAAAAAGAGATGCGTTAAGATCTGAATGTGCTTTGGACATTATTAAATAAAATAGATTTCTAAGATATGAACTTGAAAAATTAAAAGGAAAGCACATTGTGGATCCTTCTCATAAGTTAATTGCTGAAAATGAAAAATTAAATGATATGATTAAAAGGTTGAATGGTGACTTAGCAAAATTTGCTCAAAGTTTTAGTAACTTGGACAAATTACTTGCAAGCCAAAGACCATTATTTGAAAAATCTGGTTTAGGTTATATAACCAAGGAAGATGCAGTTTTTAATGATTCCTCTAAAAAAATTGTGGCTTCTTCATCAAATACTAAATCCACACCAATCAAATCTGGTATTGGATATGTTCCAACATTTGAAGAAAAAATTTGATGAAGTATACACAAATAAAACTGAACCTTCACCAAGAACCGAACCTAATTCAAAAAATAAGGTTGCTTTCAAGAAACAACCATCTTACAACAAAACCTCATATTCGAAAAGCCCAATAGTTCAACAAAATTCTGGTGAAAATATTTTTGCAAAGAGGAATAATTATAACAAAAATCAGTTTGTCAAAAGAAATGCACCTCCTCCAAAAACCAAAAAATGTCAATCATTTAATCATTTCCAGCATGGTAGCTCATCAAAATTTCAGCAACATGCATCAGAAAATCATTGCCTTAATTGCAAAAAATTTGGTCACTCATATGCACAATGTTTCATTGAAAAGAGAGTTGTGGAAAACCAAATTTACAATGTTGTTTGTGATTTCAATGCACTTGGGCAATCAAGATGGATTAACTTCAAAGGATCCAAATTAATTTGGATACCTAAGGTTATTTGAAGCGTTTCATGCAGAGTTGCCTAGCATCCAAGAATAAAAAGGATATGTGGTACTTGGATAGTGGATGCTCAAGACACATGACTGGAAGGTCAACTTACTTTATCAAACTAAGCAAGTATGATGAAGGTTTTGTGACATTTAGAGATGATGGTAAAGGTAAATAGTTGCTGTTGGAAAAGTAGGTAATGAACAATCTACTTTCATTGATGATGTATTTTTGGTATATGGTTTAAAGCACAATCTTTTGAGTATAAGTCAGCTGTGTGACTTAGGATATTTAGTGACTTTCAAAAGGCATGAATGCTGTGTTATAAATGAAAAGACAAATGAAGTACTTTTTGTTGCCAAGCGTTTTAATAATGTTTATGGACTAACTCTTGATGAACTAAAGGATCAAAATGTAGCTTGTTTTCATTCTAAAGAATCTGAAAAGTGGTTATGGCACAAGAGATTGGACCATGCAAGTATGTTTCAAATAAACAAACTTGTAAAGAAAGAATTAGTAAGAGGTCTTCCTTTGATAAAGTTTGACAAAGACATCACTTGTGATGCTTGCCAAATGGGAAAACAAACAAAAAGCTCTTTTAAACCAAAGGAAGACATCTCTACTAAAAGACCACTTGAGTTGCTACACATTGATTTATTTGGTCCAACAAGAACTCAAAGCCTAGGTGGTAAACAATATGGTTTAGTAATTGTCGATGACTATACTAGGTTTGGTTGGGTTTTATTTCTTGCACACAAAAATGAAGCCTTTTCGGCCTTTGAACCTTTTTGCAAGAAAATTCAAAATGAAAAGGATTTGAAGATATCTTCTATAAGAAGCGATCATGGAACTGAATTTGAAAACAATTTATTTGAATCCTTTTGTGAGGAATTTGGAATATCTCACAACTTCTCTTGTCCAAGAACACCACAACAAAATGGTGTTGTGGAAAGAAGAAATAGAAGCTTACAAGAAATGATAAGAACTATGCTTTGTGAGAGCAATGTTCCAAAATTCCTTTGGGCTGAAGCGGTTAACACAGCTTGCCACATTTTGAATAGAACAATCATAAGGAAATTCTTGAAGAAAACCCCTTATGAACTTTGGAAAGGTTACCCACCAAATTTAGATTACTTGCATATCTTTGGATGCAAATATTTTTTTGTTTTAAATAACAAGGATAATTTGGATAAATTTGATCCAAAGGCGTATGAGTATTTGTTTGTAGGATATTCCATAACTAGTAAAATATATAGGGTTTATCATCAAGATACTAGGATTATTGAAGAGTCCATACATGTTACATTTTGTGATACTAACCTGGTGCAAAGTATTTTGGAAGATTGTGATTCAGAAAATCAAGCTCAAAAGGATGTTGAAACTGTGCAAAATCAAGAAAATGGAAATTCTGTTCAAGCTGAACCAGAAACTGCTGTTGTTGAAAATTCAAGAGACAATTTCATTTTGTCTCATGAATCGGAAAGAAACCCTGAAGCCAGCAGCACCCAGAATCCCTTGGTATCTGAATCTGCCTCTAAGTCCACCAAACTTCGTGAATGGAGATTCTTGAAGAATTATCTTGAGGAATTTGTTATTGGGGACGTCTCTCATGGGGTTAGAACTCGGTCTTTCACAAGAAAGGTAAATGAAGGAACAAGCATTGCCCTACTCTCTCAAATGGAGCCTCAAAACGTCAAGGAAGCCCTTGGTGACCCTTTATGGGTAAAGGCAATGGAAGATGAGCTCAAAGAGTTTGAGAAGAACCAAGTGTGGACTTTAGTTCCAAGGCCAAGTGGAAAGAAAGTGACCGGCACCAAATGGATTTTTCGGAATAAGCTAGGAGAGGATGACAGCATTGCAAGAAACAAAGCAAGGCTAGTGAAAGAGCAGAAGATTGATGGTTTAGAGGTTATAGTAAACTCTCGTTGCAAGTATAGTTACTAAACCACGCAATCAATCTTTCTTACAAAAGTTTTGGTTGTCACAAGTAACAAACCCCTTTGAAATTGATAACTGAGTATTTAAACCTCGGGTCGTCTTCTCAAGGAATTGCAGGGAAGTATGTTCTTATTATTGGTTATGAGTTTTGTAAATTGGGGGTTTTGAAAGTAAGGAAGCAGTATGTTGAATGATAAGAAGAATAAATAAATAAATATAGAATAGACTCTTGGTAAGGTATGAAAACTAGAAGTCCTATCCTGGTTATCCTTATCAATTGTAATGAGAATTGGATTTTTCTCCCACTTTGTTAACCTCTAACTATGAAGGTAAGTTAAGTGGATGAATTAATTTTTATTCCTCAGGTCCTAGTCTTTCCTTGGGAAAAGTTAGAGTTATTGGAACTCGAATTAATTCTTGAAGAATTCCAATTTTCAATCAACAATGAGTTTGATAACTTAAGAGTCACCAATTATTTAACCAAAGCCAAAAGGGAAAATATCTAAATTAAATTAAAAGCATTCATATAAATAAAGCAAAGCAAAATTAAATCTGAAAATACCTCGAATTGCATTCACAAAAGAAATTAAGTCTAACATGGATATTCATAAATTAAATTGAAAAAATAAATAAAAGGAACATTGAACCTGTGATCGCAAAAGATGAAATAATCATAAAATGAAAAGAATCCTAATCCTAAATCCTAAGAGAGAGGAGAGAACCTCTCTCTCTAAAAACTACATCTAAAACTAAAATTGTGAATTATGAGATCATGTTTATGAATGAATGGATTCTCCCACTTTATAGCCTCTAATCTGTGTTTTCTGGGCCGCAAATTGGGTCGAAAACAGCCCAGAAATCGCTGGAGAAGAAATCCGTCACGCTGATTTTCGTCACTGCGACGCGTCCGCATGGAGCACGCATTCGCATCACCTAGCGTTAGGGAAACTATGGCATATTATATATCAAATAGAAGCCCCGGACGTTAGCTTTCCAACGCAACTGGAACTGCATCATTTGGACCTCTGTAGCTAAAGTTATAGCCGTTTGAGTGTGAAGAGGTCAAGCTGGACAACTTAGCAATTTCTCCAACTTCTTATATTCCTTCCAATTTTGCATGCTTCCTTTCCATTATCTGAGCCATTCCTGCCCTGTAATCTCTGAAATCACTCAACACACATATCAAGGAATCTAATGGTAATAAGAGAGGATTAAACATAGGGAACTTAAGGCCAAAGAAGCATGTTTTCAATCAAAGCACATAATTAGGAAGGCAAATGTAAAACCATGCAAATAGTATGAATAAGTGGGTAAAGAGTTGATAAAAACCACTCAATTAAGCACAAGATAAACCATAAAATAGTAGTTTATCAACCTCCCCACACTTAAAACATTAGCATGTCCTCATGCTTAAGCTCAAGAGAAGCTATAAAGATGAAGAGGAATGGTAGATTAATATGAAATGCAACCTATTTATATGAATGCAACTAAATGCAAAAATGTTTCTACCTACTTGGTCAAAAGTAAATAAGTTCTCCAAGACAAATATAAATCAAATTCCACTAATCTAAATCATATAATAAAAGACAAGTAAACTTGTAGGAAGATAGCTTATGAAAGCAGGGAACATAGAATTAAGCATTGAACCCTTACTGGTAGTGTATATGCACTCTAATCACTCAAGTGTATAGGGTAATTCACTCTACTCGTCTCTAATCATGCTTTCTAAACTTTGTTCTTTGTCTAACCAATCAACAAATATTTAATGTACCAATGCAAACATCATGAGGTCTTTTCAAAGTTGTAATGGGGCTAAGGTAAGGGTGAGGGTATATATATATATATGGTTAAGTGAGCTATAAATTGAATCTTTAATTAACCTAAGCTTTCACCTAGCATACATATTCTCTATATAATTCTAATTCATGCCTAGCTACCCAAAATTCTCACTTTTGTATGATTCCCATACTCATGTACCAAATTTTTTATATTTCTTTACTTTTATCACATGTGCATTGATCTTTTTATTAACTTAGCATTGAGGTAATTTTGTCCCCTTATTTATTTACTTATTTATTGAATATTTTTAGATTTTTCTCTTTTTTTTTTGTAGAGAAATAAACATAACTTATCAATGCACATAGATTTTCCATTATTTTTCTATTTTGGTTTTTCATGAGTCGGTTCTCAAATTTCCAATATTCAAATAAATTAGAAACATGATACATTCCCTTATTAACCCATGTTCCCACAATTTCTCCATACTTAGTTGATGCACAATCTCTATCTTAAGCTAACCAAAGATTCAAGTGGGTATTTAATTTGTTTTTCTACTTAAGGCTAGTGATGTGGTAAAATATAGAACAAATAGGGATTAAAAGGCTCAAAGTGGCTAACAAAGGTAATTGAAAGGGTAGGTTTATTTGGGATAAGTGAGTAAAAATTTAAATAATGGCCTCAATCATATGCAAGCATGTAAATATACTAAATAATGGACATATAGACTGGAACAAAGTATAGATTACAATCATAGAGAAGGAAACACACAAGAATAAAATATTATGGTTAAATAATGTAACCATACAAATAAGCTCAAAATCTCACAGGTTGTGTGTTCTTAGCTTTTTAAACTATGTTCCAAATACAACTTCAAACAAGTTTTAATAGAATAGTTTTTTTTAATTTAAATTAGTGAAATACTATAAAAATTTCTTGAAAAAGAAAATATTACTTCAACCAAGTGGTAACTAAATGCATAAAATCAAACAAACATGCAATTAAATATGCAAATGCAACAATGAACAAACAAAGAAAATAGAGTATTGGTGTTGAAAAGACGGTGACTAACCCTTGGAAGTCGGTATCGACCTCCCCACACTTAAAGATTGCACCGTCCTCGGTGCATGCTGAGATGTGCAGGTGGACGGGTTGTTCCAACTGATGCTTTTCTTCAAGGATTGTGCAGATGGACTTGTTTGTCTCCCCTTTTAGAAGTTTCTCCCTTTTTCCGTCTTCGGTGGCCAGCCTGAAAGAAGAGAAAAAGAAGAACAGTAATACCCAGAAATAAAGATAAGAAGATAAATGAAGTATGAGTGGTTTAATGCCAAATGATAAGGGTCTCATTTACATGGAAGCTTCAACATGTACGTGAGAAAACAATAGAAGCCATGGCATACCAGTGGTATAAAATTTGCAACAATGGGGAAGAGAGTGGGTAATGAAAGACAATGTAAGTTCATGTCAATGTAAAAGGAATAATAGTATTATAAAAAGTAGCATTGATTTAAATAATATTACCCAATCAGAATAAAACAAGTCATGAAGCACCAGGATCATTCAAGAGAAGATGCAACAGTTGAATAAGAAAATTTTAACACCAAAGGAAAAATAATTAATTTAGAAAAGAAAAGAAAAAATATGCACAAAATTAAAATGTAATGAATAAAATATGCAAATAAATTAAATAAAATAAAATGAAGGTGAAAAATAATGAGAAGTGAAAGAAATAAAGTAAGGAAGAAAGAAGAAAGAAGGAAAGATAGAAGAAATTAGGATTAGAAAAGAAAAGAGAAGATAATTGGCGCTGATCTGGATAAGTTGTTGGACGCAGGCGACGCGGTCGCGTGGGTGACGCGGTCGCGTGGTGCGCGATAAGGTTGGGTGACGCAGACGCGTGGGGCACGCGATCGCGTGACTCGATTTGTGCTAGTGGCGCGAGTGCAGCCTCGCGGTCGCACAACTCTCTGTTCAAAACTTGGTATTGCCAAAATCCAGGGTGATGCGATCGCGTGGTCGATGCGATCGCGTGAGCGGCCATCATGGAGATATGACGCGGACGCATGAGCCATGCGTCCGCGTGGTAAGGCGTGTGCGATTAGCACCAGTCCAGCACTACTCTCGCACAACTTTCGGTCGTGCACCCTTTCTTACATCGATTTCAAGGTCACGCGGCCGCGTGAGTGACGCGGACGCGTCAGCGACGCGGTCGCGTGGGATGATTTGTGCTAAAGGCACGCCTCCAGCCACGCTACCGCGTGACTCTCTGTTCGATTTCTCTTCTTCACAATGCACATGTGACGCGGATGCGTCAGCGACGCTCCCGCGTTGCGTGCGTGCTTTTTTTTTTTTTAATAATACAGTATGCAGAATGCAATGCTAATATGAATGTTATGCAAAATTCCAGGTTCAATAAAATAAAATAAAACTTGAAAACAAATAAAACTAAATAAAAATGAAAAAGGAACGATCATACCATGGTGGGTTGTCTCCCACCTAGCACTTTTAGTTAAAGTCCTTAAGTTGGACATTTGATGAGCTTCCTGTTATGGTAGCTTGTGCTTGAACTCATCCAGGAATCTCCACCAATGTTTGTGATTCCAATGGCATCCGGGGTCCCAAACTAGGCGCAGAGAGCCTTCAAGTAAGTTAAAGCAAGTGACAAGATCCCAAGAGTGTTGATTGCCAGAATGAATTTCGGGGTCCCAAATCTTGCTTTTGCACCCGTCTTCAAGTTTATTATCATGATTCCATCCGGGTGGTTCAGCCTTAGAATTCTCACTAAAGCGTCCAAACAACTTCCTAGACCCATTCAATTGAGCTCTACACCAACCTTTGCGTTTAAACTTGAAGCTTCCAACCATAATGAACCTTGCAGGACAATTCTTACCACTGACCATCTTCCTCTTACTCTTAATGCCACAAAGAGCTCTAAGTTGACCATCCGTCTCCAGTAGCCCATATTCAAGTGGAATTAGAAAGCTAAGGGATATGAATTTTACCCACTTGAATGTTGTGAAGGATGATGGCAACTTAGGGGGAGGGGTTTCTAATGAACTTGAAAGCTCCACTCCTTTGTGTTCTTCTTTGACGACTACCACCTCTTTGCAAGCTTCTTCAATATCAACCTCTTCCTCTTGGTAGCTTTCTTCCAATTCAATCTCTTCTTCATTGTTTACCAAGGGTATGGGAGGTTGTGCTTCTTCTTCTTTAATATCCATGTCTAGTCCAACGGGAGAGGATTCAAATGTAGATAAGACTTCATCAATGATTGAATCCATCTCTTGATCATCTCCTTCAAAGTTTTCAACCATGATATGCCTTGGAGGTTATACACCCTCCTCAACATCAATTTCAAACGTCTTTGAAGGAGGCTCTATAACTTGAGTTTCCCATGGAGGTTCCGCATCTCCTAAGTCTTCAACAACTTCTTCCTCCTCAATGGCAGGCGTAGCTTCTTCCAATTGTTTCAATATAAAATCGTGCTGCTCACTGTCCACCGGAGTTTCTAATATCTCCTTCATGCTACGTTCTTCATTCGATTGCCCACATGAGGCCATGAGGTTCCTTGAGTGTCCGAACGTCGGGAAGGTAATCGATTTATCGCTTGATCCAGTTGGCGAAGGGTTGCTTGAAGTTTTGCACATGTTTCCGTGAGACGATCCCTTGATTCTTGTTGTGCTCGGCTATCATAAGTAGGATCATAGTGCTCTTGGATTGATGGATATGGAGATGGCAAATATTGAGGTGGTGGTTCTTGGGAGTAATTGGGTTAGAATTGGGGTGGTTCTATATATGGTTCATATGGCTCATAAGGTGGTTGGTGTGGTGGATACGGGTTAGAATCATGTGATGATGTCTGGTAGTAGGGGGCTTGTGAGTATGGTGGTCCAGAGTTGTGTTGAGGAGGTGGTTCATAATCATATGGTGGGCCTTGTTGGTAACTACAAGGGGGTCCACTATAGTCATCATTTTGGTATGCATCACAGAATGGTTGTTGGTTATAGTGCATTGGAGGGGGTTTTTGCCAAGAGGGTTGATTAAATCCTTGTGGCTCCTCCCATCTTTGATTGTTCCAACCTTAGTGCCTGTTTTCATTGTAATTTCTTCTTCCTGCAACATAATTGTAACCAGATTCATAGCCAAAGGGGTGAGAGTTCATAGTAGCAAATAAAAATTAAAAACAAAAATAAAAATAATTTTAAATTAAAAGGTTATTGAAATTTAAATTTTGAATTTGAAAATTAATTTTTGAATTTTGAATTTAAATTTTGAAATTTGGATTTTGAAATTTAAAATTTTGAAATTTGAAATTTGAATTTTAAATTTTAAAATTTGAATTTTGTAAAAGTTAACAATATAAGATAAAGTTTTAAATTTTGAAAAGGTTTGATTTTTAAAATTTTTAAATTTGAATTTTGAAATTTTAATTTTGGAATTTAAATATTGAAATTTGAAATTTGATTTTTGAAATAAGATAAGATAAGATTTTGAAAAAGATATGATTTTTTGAAAAAGATTTGAATTTTGAAATTTAAAACTAAGATAAGATAAGATAAAAATTTTTTTTTTAAAATCAAAATCTGAATTTTTTTTTTGCAAATTTTAAAAATTTAATTAAAATAAAGAGAAAAGATATTTTTGAATTAAATGAGGAAAGAGAAAAATAATAAAATGACACCAAACTTAAAATTTTTAGATCAAAACGAAGAAAACAACTATGATCAACTTGAAGGTCAAGATGAACACGAAGAACAAATTTTTGAAAAAAATTTTAATAACTAAATAAAAACCAATAACCTCTTAATTTATGAAAAAGTAAAAGCAAAAATAAAAACAAATAAACAAGCAAAAAGCAAATATTTACAATAACCAATAATAAGGCACACGTTTGCAATTCCCCGGCAACGGTGCCATTTTGAAAGAGCAGAAGATTGATGGTTTAGAGGTTATAGTAAACTCTCGTTGCAAGTATAGTTACTAAACCACGCAATCAACTTTTCTTACAAAAGTTTTGGTTGTCACAAGTAACAAACCCCTTTGAAATTGATAACCGAGTATTTAAACCTCGGGTCGTCTTCTCAAGGAATTGCAGGGAAGTATGTTCTTATTATTGGTTATGAGTTTTGTAAATTGGGGGTTTTGAAAGTAAGGAAGCAGTATGTTGAATGATAAGAAGAATAAATAAATAACTATAGAATAGACTCTTGGTAAGGTATGAAAACTGGAAGTCCTATCCTGGTTATCCTTATCAATTGTAATGAGAATTGGATTTTTCTCCCACTTTGTTAACCTCTAACTATGAAGGTAAGTTAAGTGGATGAATTAATTTTTATTCCTCAGGTCCTAGTCTTTTCTTGGGAAAAGTTAGAATTATTGGAACTCGAATTAATTCTTGAAGAATTCCAATTTTCAATCAACAATGAGTTTGATAACTTAAGAGTCACCAATTATTTAACCAAAGTCAAAAGGAAAAATATCTAAATTAAATTAAAAGCATTCATATAAATAAAGCAAAGCAAAATTAAATCTGAAAATACCTCGAATTGCACTCACAAAAGAAATTAAATCTAACATGGATATTCATAAATTAAATTGGAAAAATAAATAAAAGGAACATTGAACCTGTGATTGCAAAAGATGAAATAATCATAAAATGAAAAGAATCCTAATCCTAAATCCTAAGAGAGAGGAGAGAACCTCTCTCTCTAAAAACTACATCTAAAACTAAAATTGTGAATTATGAGAGTATATTTATAAATGAATGGATTCTCCCACTTTATAGCCTCTAATCTGTGTTTTCTGAGCCGCAAACTGGGTCGAAAACAGCCCAGAAATCACTGGAGAAGAAATCCGTCACGCTGATTTTCGTCACTACGACGTGTCCGCATGGAGCACGCGTTTGCATCACCTAGCGTCAGGGAAACTATGGCATATTATATATCAAATCGAAGCCCCGGACGTTAGCTTTCCAACGCAACTAGAACCACATCATTTGGACCTCTATAGCTAAATTTATAGCCGTTTGAGTGCGAAGAGGTCAGGCTGGACAGCTTAGCAATTTCTCCAACTTCTTGTATTCCTTCCAATTTTGCATGCTTCCTTTCCATCCTCTGAGCCATTCCTGCCCTGTAATCTCTGAAATCACTCAACACACATATCAAGATATCTAATGGTAATAAGAGAGGATTAAACATAGGGAACTTAAGGGCAAAGAAGCATGTTTTCAATCAAAGCACATAATTATAAAGGCAAATGTAAAACCATACAAATAGTATGAATAAGTGGGTAAAGAGTTGATAAAAACCACTCAATTAAGTACAAGATAAACCATAAAATAGTCGTTTATCAGCTAGTGGCCCAAGGATATGACAAAGAATAAGGAATAGACTTTGATGAATCCTTTGCCCCTGTTGCCCGAATGGAAGCCATAAGAATTCTCTTAGCTTATGTTGCATTTTGTGGTTTTAAATTATATCAAATGGATGTGAAATGTGCATTCTTGAATGGTTGATAGATAAAGAAGTGCATGTGGAGCAGCCACCTAGTTTTGAAAATAAAGAGCATTCTAACCATGTTTTCAAATTATCTAAAACTCTCTATGGTTTAAGACAAGCTCCTAGAGCTTGGTATGAGAGACTTAGCTCTTTTCTTTTGAAAAATGGTTTTTAAAGAGGCACCACAGACACAACTCTATTTACAAGAATTCTAATGATTCCTTTATTCTTGTCCAAATATATGTTGATGATATTATTTTTGGATCAGCAAACGAATCCCTTTGTTCTGAATTTGCCAAACTCATGACAAGTGAATTTGACATGAGTATGATGGGTGAACTTAATTTTTTCCTTGGGCTACAAATTAAACAAACTAAAAAAGGTATTTTCATTCATCAAGAAAAGTATGCCAAGGAATTAGTTAAGAAATTTGGTATGGAAAATGCCAAACCTATGGGAACTCCCATGCACCCTAATTCAAAATTAGACAAGGGAGAAACTGAGAAAGATGTGGATGAGACTAGGTATAGAGGAATGATTGGTTCTCTTATGTACTTAACTTTCTCTAGACCCGATATTGTGCAAAGTGTTGGATTGTGTTCAAGGTTCCAATCCAAACCAAAAGAGTCACATCTTTCTGCAGTTAAGAGGATCATTAGATATGTTCATGGCACATCCAATTTTGGTCTTTGGTATCCTAAGATTGATGATTTTTCTGCAGTTGGTTATTGTGATGCAGATTTTGCCGGTGATAGAGTTGATAGAAGGAGCAATTCAGGCTTATGTTGCTTCCTTGGAAAGTCCTTAAATGTTTGGTCTAGTAAGAAGCAGCCAACAGTGGCTTTATCCACTACAGAGGCTGAGTATATAGCTGCTTCTTCATGTTGTTCTCAACTTATGTGGTTAAAAACCCAGCTTGCTGATTACAAGTTAAATGCTGAAAATATTCCCTTGTTGTGTGATAATATGAGTGCCATTAACATTTCTAAAAATTCGGTTTTGCACTCTAGGACTAAACATATTGAAGTGAAATTTCACTCAATAAGAGAACATGTCCAAAAGAGGGATATTAGCATTCAATTTGTTAAATCGGAGGAGCAATTAGCAGATATTTTCACAAAACCACTTGCTGAGGACAGATTCTGCATGCTTAGGACTAGCCTAGGAATTTTAAGTTATGATTCTTTGTTTGGAAGTTGCTGATGTGTTTGTTGGAGTTTTTGTCTCTTAAACAGGTATGAGACAATTCTGGACAGGTGAAGAATGTTCCCTTCAATCAGCGTGTTCTGGACTTGTTGTAAGTGAAAGTTAATCTGGGCCAACCTCAAAAATCAGATCATGGGTGGTCCTATGTGTTTCATTAATTCAAACTACCTCTGGGCCCAATATGAATGTTACATTTTTAATATTTGTTTTTTGTTAGCTTGTGTGTTTCGGTTTCTTGTCCAAAAAGGCTTTCAGGTTGATTTAATTTTTAAAAAAAAAGAGATTTTTTAAAATTTAAAATTAATTTCCTGTTTTATTTTAAAATTAAATAAAATCTTTCTTTTTATGAGGTCATGTCTTTTCAAATCATATCAGATGGCGATGAAGTTGCATGGTTTTAGAAAATCTTTTTGGGTACAGTTACCAACACTCCCTCTCTTCCCTCCATAACTTCTCCTCAAACCTTTCAGTTTCCTCCACTACCTTTATTATTTCTCTTCCCTCAAGATTCAGAAACCACCCATATAAGGAAGAAAACCATTCCACAAAGGCCTCCTCGTGAAAAGATCCTCAAACTCTCATCAAAACCGAAGCCTTCTACTCGTTCAAGAGATCAGACCTTCACTCCTTCACCTTCTCCTCCTACCTCTCCTACTCGCACTGATCCCATGGCACGGACCAAGACCACACCAAGGTATCCTGCCTCTGCCAAGCCAACGCCACCACTAAAAGTAACGCCTTCCAAACCAAGCTCCTCGAAACCTAGCTCATCAAGGACAAGCGCCCTGCTGCTGAAGAACCTGTTCCTGAGACAACAAAACCTAAGCCAAGGTCTGTTCCATTGCGTTCACAAAGAGGTAACCCTCATCTCCCTCTCAAATCAGTTAGAGAACCAGACATTGATCCTTTTGCTCACAAATCTCACTTCATGACATCTCACTCCAACTATAACCCCCATCGATTCAAATCTGCCATGAATCATAATTTTTTGAAGGAGTTATTTAGTACCGTACTCTGTGTCCCTCTTTTCTTGCTGATTTACCTGCTTTGAAAAAGAAAGTTTTTCCTTTTGTTGAAAATCTGGAATTTTTAGACTGAAATCACCTTTTTAAAATAAAAAAATCTGTGTATCCTCTACTGGTCAAAGAGTTTTATGCAATTATGACTTACCATGAAGGAAGTGTGCATTCTTATGTTAAGGGCAGAGACAATATTTTAAATAATGAAACAATCAGTGATTCTTTGAAGTACACTGATGTTGGGCCGTGTGCTTATACGTCTGTAAAGTAGGATGAAGGAGTTGGTATCTCTTACCATTATGCTTTGGCTCACATTTGTGAACATGTTTCCTTAATTGATGGCATCACACCCACTCACAAAGCCCTAGGATATGAACATGCTCAGTTGCACTGAATTGTCAATCACATTTTACTTCCTCAAAGTGGTTCATATCAAAGGGTTTCTTACACAGACACACTTATTTTGTATGCCCTAATCACGAAAACAGAAATTTCTTTTGCCTATTTGATGGCAAGATGCATGTTTGATTCTGGTAGAAGTGAGAAAGATAAAGCACTACCTTATGGCATGTTTCTAACTTGCATATTTGAGTATTTTGGTGTTGACCTGTCAAATGAGGATTATGAAAATACACATTCATATCTAAAAGGGGGTGGTTTAGTAAAACAGCAAAAGGGACCCACTCGTTCAAAGAGAGTGGTATTGGATGATGATGATGACCTTATCCCTGAGGAATCTCCTCCTCCTTCCACCGAGGGTACTTCCATCTCTACTAGCCAGAAATTACTCCTTCCACCGAGTGTACTTCCATATCTACTGGAAAGAAATCTGCTCTGCTGAATGTTGTCAAGGATGTTGTTCAGGAGTTTGTCTCCCAATCTAATCACTTGATTGCTATGAACAAAGAGCAAAGGAAGCTAGCAAGCAAGCATGAGAATTTCCTCCGTAAGTCAAGAGATAGAGTGGCTGTGTTCATGACTTTCATTGATAACCTTCAAAAGGATGAAGACCATGCCACTGATGCTGATGAAGAAGTTGATTTGGAGGGAAATGGTTCGGATGCCTAGGGTTGCTACATGAATCTGCTGCTGATTGCTGTTTTTGTCTTATGAATTCTGTTAATTTTGCTACTTTGGGACTTATGTTTCTTATTTCTGGATGACTGTAATACCTTACCAACTGTTGCAATTACTTTTAATTAGATGTTTTGAAATGTGTTCTAACACCTTCTTGCAGGTTTTAAGGTGGTGTTTTTGTTGATCTTGCTTATTATCCACCCTTGATGACAAAAGGGGGAGTAATAGGTGCTGGAATGCTGAATGCGAAATTGGCTAAAGTTGATTACTGTTTTTTGTGGATTTTGTTTGATTTTTGTTTGACTGGTGCAGTTTTTAATAATCTTGATTTCCAAATGTTTGCTAATATTGTGAACTGCTGTGAATGAGATTGGAAACTTGCTTTATATGTTTCTGTCTTGACCTGACCCTAATGTGTTAATGCTCTGTTTTGGCCAAAGCATGATCTGTCATGAGCTATTAAAACTATCACTGTTTAATGCATCTTTGGTTAGTATATAGTATCTGTTTGGTTCCAAATAAGCATATGTTAATAAGAAAGAAGAGAAGAGCATAAATACAGGGGGAGCTAATCTTGAAAAAGAAAGGGGGAGCAACACTAAAGCAAGAAACATCATTTAAAGGGAAGTCTTCAAACTTTGCTAAAATTCAATTCCTTTTGGTTATTGCTTAAATATGTTTGTCATCAAGGGGGAGATTGTTGAGTTAAGAAATTAACTAAATTAATTAGTGATGACAAACATTATTTTTGGACAAAATAAATAATTAGTGTTGATTATTAATAATTATATGTTACTAATTATTTTACTAAATGTTGCAGGCCAAAATTAAATCCAATAGCCCAAATTGGAATGAAAATAAGACAACTAGGTTTGTGGGCTGGTAAATCAAGTGAAGCCCAAAAGAAAACAAAGCTGAGGAACCAACGGACTGAACTTGAGTTAAACCCGATCCAAGCCCGATTTGATTTCACCAAATCCCTCCATCTTGCTCCCAAAGCAACGTTCTCTTTCTCTGTCTCAGTCAAATCACAGAACTCAGAAAAAGTAAGAAAGAGAGCTTAGTTCCTAAGCTAGTCATGAGAGAAGAAAGAAAGAGAAAGACCAAGCTTGAAAGGCAGAAGTCAAATCATTCATTTCAAACCAAATCAAGCTTAGAAAAAGGTTAAAGGTAACTCATTTCCTTTTACATGCATCATATCTTCTTCTCTTCTTCCCAACTCTCTGCAAGTCCGAAAATGGCATACAAGGAAAAGTTGTTTTCTGCCCTAATCTGTTGTGTATCTACGGTCACAAGTAAGTCTTGGGGACCAAGTAGCTTATCAATGGCTCAGATCCGTTTTGCCATTGGAAAATTTTTGTGGTTTCTATTTTATGGCTTTCGGTCAATCTTGGGAGGTCAGAAGCAAAGTTTTCATTGTGAGGATTAATGGGAAAAAGTGAGACAGTGGGTTGGTGAAGCTCAAGGCTCAAGAAGTTGACATAGGAAGAGCAACCAAGCAACATGCAAGGAGATAAAAGAAGCTTGCTGTTCATTCAGAAGGCAAGGAGAGATAACCCAGTGTATTGAGGTTTTGTTCTGTGCAGAAGTTCTCTGAAAAAGTTTCTCTACTTGGACAGTGCTTTCTTTCAAAGAAGCATTCTGCCAAAAATGAAGAACTGAATCAGAGGCTAGCAAATCTAGTTTATCACATAGCAAAGAGGCTGTTGATGAAGTCAATCTTCTTCATATTTTACAGATTGTAATTTACTTTTCAATGTTTATCTTTCTATAATTTCTAGAGTGAAAAGGCACATTGAGAGAGCTCAAGTAAAAGCCGTGAGTGAAAAAAGGCTGAGTGATACACTTGAGAGAAAAGCCTAGAGTTGTTTTCAGATTTCTTTAGGTATGTCTATGTCTTGTATCTTGTACCTGTGAGGTATCCCTTTCTTGGTTGGGTTAGCACTAAGAGTGAAGAGTTAGGTATTAGCATAGCCAATGTCAAATTAGGTTAGAACTTGAGTGTGAAAGGATTGTGTCAATCCTGTGGAATTGGTGTATGTAATACTGTTAACTATAGTGGAAATTCCTCTATTATTGTGGAGGAGACTGGATGTAGGTTGCATAGCACAAGGCAAATGAACCAGGATATATGCTGGTGTTAGCTTTTCTCTTCTCTGCACTGTTCTGTTTTCTGATATTCATGAGACAAAAATAAATTGTCTCATAAATTTCTGCTGCTGAGTTCGTACAGAATCAGAATTCAAAGTTTGTTTTAAAGGGTCAGTTCAGTAACTTAAAAGAAAGGCATAGATTCAACCCTCCTTCTCGAAGTCTACTACAACCTTCACTATCAATTCCTCAAATTCTGATGCAAATTTACAAATATTGTGTGACCGAAACACCATATCATTAAATCTCTTGTTTCTTAGCTCTAATAAAGGCTAGTCATGGCTACTCTTGATATGTGTGTGCCTCCTCTTTACGTTCTTACTCTATCGTTCCAATATATATCTTGGTGCCACTTTATCTACTCGCTCCAAGCCTAACGCGCTCAGAGAATGACGGTATAATATCCCTCTTAACTCGAATAATAAATAGTGGTATTTTACTTCCCGTGATATCGCATCGTATGTAATCTCAAACTTTTGAATGTTGAGTTTGAAACCTATTCTACAACTTCATATACTATAAAACTTAGAATAAAATGTTTTGATCTTGTGATGTAATTCACCTTTTCTCTAAATTGTGCTTGAACTTTTTTGAACTTCTCGTGAGTATACACATGCTAAAATTGAGCTTCTATTGATGGTTTTAATTTGTTGCACATAGTATGACAGTATGAAAATCTCCACAGCATCGAATTCTCTCTCTCTTTGCTCTCTACTTCCTAGACAATTATCATATTGTTTGACAAATTGGATCATTGAGCTGTTGCACGTAATAAATTTGTTAAAAAACGCATGCATGCTCTCGCTCCTTTGTGTGCTTCTCATCCAGATATAGAAGTGGTGATCACGATAAACTAGGATCCACAAATGACGATCTTCAAGAAGTTTTGAAAAAATGATAAAATATATGAATCAAAAACGAAATGCACCGAAAATTAATAGGTTGGCACCTCTATTACACAAGCAAAATAGATACATATCCAAACTCTAAAAATAATAACATTAGTTGATTCTAATAAAGACACCCTTACCTGAAAGCCACTTATTGTCTCCAACACCATACTTCATAAGAAAATCATTCCAATTTCTATCAAATGCATCTTTTGTAAAAGAGTTACAAATAGCATGACTCATCTCTTGTTTAGTTTCTTCGTATCTGTTATAGCCATTTATTTTTTGTGGAATCTTCTTCATAATATGCCAACTACACCACCTGTGAATGGCTGTAGGCATACAACTCTCAATAGCCTTTTGCATTAATGTACATTGATCGGTAAGAATGTCTTTTGGTGCTTTTCTTCTCATGCAATGAAGCCAACATTCAAACGACCATTTGAATTATTGAATATCCTCGTTTTTCATCAAAGCACATCCTAAAAGTGTAGAATGACCATGGTGATTGACACCACTAAAAGAACCAAAAACCAAATTATACCTAAATCAACAACACAGAAACAAAAGATCATATGCACCGAAAGTAGTCTCATATTCATCGAAAGTTGTTTCACAAAACACATAAACCAGAATAACAAATTACCTGATTGTATTGTAAGTGGTATCGAATGAAATAACATCTCCAAAATACTCACAGGTAGTCCTACTTCTTGCATCAGCCCAAAAAGCAATTTTGATTGAGTGATCAACTTCAAGTTCAAGCTCGAAAAAGAAATTCTTATTCTTTTCTTTCATTCTTAATAAGTATTTTCCAAATTCTTTGGCATCGTCTAGTTCAGAAATATTACGGGCTTCCCTCGTAATGTAATTTCTCACATCTTTTTCAATAAAACTTAATTCATGATAACCCCCTCTGCTGCTGTCACAAATGATTGATATGTTTTGCTTAGTCTAATTCCAACTTTGTCATTATTCTCAATCGTATGCCGTACAAACATGTTTAATAGCATGTGCTGTTTAAAAATCTCTGCTTGATTTAGATAGTACGGATGTAAATAATGCAAAATAACTTTTGAAATAATCCAAACACTAACATCCTTCAATATATGTATATAAATTCTTATAGGACAATTTAATCCAGCTGAGAAATTTGTCTTTTGAGTTAGAGATATGTTCTATTTCTATTTACCCTCTCTGCTACATGTAATCAATTGGTTCTTAATTTCATTTTCCTTCTTATTTGTGTTTCGAATTTTCGTAGAAAAATCTGCAAGTTTAGAATAATTTATGTAAAATTTTCTAGCTTTTTCAAGTGCATTAAAAGTCATCACAACCTTTGGCACAAACTACTCATTAACATCACAGAGAAACTGAAAAATACCGAAAATAGTTCTAGGTTAAACCAAAATGTCTTTCCAAATGCACCAAAACTAGGAACGAAGCAGATTCAACAAAATAACAATTCAAAACTCCTACATAATATTCAAATTCAAACATTCAACCATGAACACCAATTTTTACAAACAAAAATAAAATTATTCAACTACAAGAGCATCAACTACTAATGAAGAACATTAACTAGGATCAAACCAAACTCTATTCACTTGATTTATTTCAAAATAATAATCTAATTCGTCATGGTTCAACTGACAGTCTGAATTTGTATCATTCATTGTTTTCAAAAACAAAATATCTGTTCAAATCAGATCAAAGAGCATTGATCATGAACAAAAAAAGCGCAGAAAATGAAGAGAACACGGAGAAAAAAGAGAACGCAGAGAAAGAAGAGAACGTAGTGAGGAGTGAGAGATGAGAGAAGGAGTGAGACAAAGGATGGGAAACACAGAGTGGGTTAGAACTAGAGAACATGTAAAAGATCACAAGATTTGGAATCGAGAAGAGTATCAACAGTTGGAAAATAAGTCTTTCTCCATCTTTGTTGATAATCTCCCCGAAAACATTTCGAAGAATGAATTATTCCATCTGTTTAATTGGACTGAACGCATTAACGACATTTATGTATCACGAAAACAAAAAGGTGGTAATATGTATGTTTTTGCATTCATCCGATACACAACGAAAGGTGGAGCTCTGAAGGCTATAACAAAAATGAATCGTATGAGGTTGAGAGGAAAGATTGTGTACGTAGAAGAAGCGAAGTATAGACGAACAACTGAGACAAAGGTCCGAAAGCCAGCTCAGGAAGAAGGTGATAGTTGGAACAAGACAAATTCTCAACCTCAAGAAGGAGATAACCAAAGGCAAGTAGAGAAACTAACAAGGCACCAAAAGGAGCCAGACTCGCATGGAAATGGGTGGACAAAGAAAGTGAAAGTAGCGGTGGTGAAAGAGAATCTGGAGTGGCTACAGAAAAGTCTGGTCGGCAGTATGACGAAGGCAATTGATTTAAGTTTCTTGAAAAAGATGATTGGAAAAAACCTGCCTCAAGTTGTCCAAGTACGGAAATTGGGAGCATATAAAGTTCTTTTGACTTTTGATTCTGTATTGAATGCAGAAAAAGCATATACGTTTAAAATGCATAGTCTCTTGCAATTCTTCCATAGTATATGGAGATGGGATGAGACAGAGCGATGCGAAACTCGAAGAGTGTGGTTAGAATGTTACGGGATTCTGTTACATGCGTGGTCAACAGATACCTTTAGTATGTTAGGAGGCCAATGAGGGGGGGAGTAGTCGGTTGTGACAAAGTGACAGAATCGTGCATGTCTTTTAGTGTTGGACGAGTGCAAATTGATACTTGTATCATGGATATGATTAATGAATGGGTCCATATCACAATAGGTATCAATGGATTTGATGTGCTAGTGAAAGAAGTGGGACGAGAGGCTGTTGGATTGAATTGTTATGAAGAAGCTAATGAAAAAAGTGACTATAGTTGTTGAAAACGAAGAACAGTTGCGGAAAGGGAGTGTGTGGGTACGAGCTTAAGGGGTGCACGGGCTACAAAATCAGCGGTTTTCAACGACCAGGCTGTCGATGTGGTGATGGGGGAACTGAGGGAAGACGGAGAAGACAATGGCAGGTTGGTAATTCTTGAAATTATTTTGAATGAGTGGATTAATGATCATTCAAAAAAAATCAGGTAAAAACGGTAACATATCAACCAATTTGTGAAGGAATTGAAGGGAGAGCAGATCGTGTGGGATGTGATCATATTAATTATGAAGCTGATTCTGAAAATACAATAACATGGATTTATGAAGGTAACTTTAATGGATTAGAAATGAAGGGCAAAAGGATTAAGAAAAAGAAGGTTCTTTGTAGGTTTGGTCCTAGGCCCAATAATTCAAAGATGTCCAAAAAAGATAGAGAAGGATCTTTGGACCCGGCTTCCTCAATCAATCGGTTTGGTGATGTTGGGTTGGGTCTAGAATCTGAGTCAGGCTTGATAGAAATAGAGCACGATTCTCACGATAGGGATGGGCACGCTAGAGAAGGGTCTACGACAAGTGTGCAGGAAGCTGCATCTGCAAAACTTGCGCTAGAAACCAGTGGGGAGAAGATCGAGGGAGACCGAATCGGTGTTGAAGGAGGAAAGCTAAAGACTGGCCACGACAAAGGAGGTTCAACGTGGCAAGGAAAATGCGCAACCCTGACGCCACCTATGTTGGGTGATAAACCACTATTTTATGGTTTATCTTGTGCTCAATTGAGTGGATTTCATCAACTCTTTATCCACTTATTCATATTATTTGCATGATTTTATATTTGCCTTCCTAATTATGTGCTTTGATTGAAAACATGCTTCTTTGATCTTATATTTGCTTATTATTAATCCTCTCTTATTACCATTAGATGTCTTGATATGTATGTTAAGTGTTTTCAGATATTATAAGGCAGGAATGGCTTGGAGGATGGAAAGGAAGCATGCAAAAGTGGAAGGAATACAAGAAGTTGGAGAAATTGCTAAGTTGTCCAGCCTGACCTCTTCGCACTCAAACGACTATAACTTTAGCTATAGAGGTCCAAACGACGCGGTTCCAGTTGCGTTGGAAAGCTAACGTCCGGGGTTTCGATTTGATATATAATATGTTATAGTTTCCCTGACGCTAGACGATGCGACCACGTGATCCATGCGGCCACGTCGCAGTGACGGAAATCCAGCGTGGCAAAATTCGAAACCAGCGAATTCCGGACTGTTTCTGACCCAGTTTGCGGCCCAGAAAACACAGATTAGAGGCTATAAAGTGGGGGACTGCATCCATTCATGAGAAGGCTCTCATATTTATAATTTTAGGAGTAGATGTAGTTTTTAGAGAGAGAGGTTCTCTCCTCTCTCTTAGGATTAAGATTTAGGATTTCTCTTAGTTTTAGGAGTGACTCTCAATCCCAGGTTCAACGTTCTTTTACTTTATATTTA
Organism: Arachis ipaensis; assembly: GCF_000816755.2. Taxonomy (NCBI): domain Eukaryota; kingdom Viridiplantae; phylum Streptophyta; class Magnoliopsida; order Fabales; family Fabaceae; genus Arachis; species Arachis ipaensis. The sequence continues at coordinate 32,115,870 of NC_029790.2, forward strand.
TCTCTTACGTTCAAATACGTTAATGCTTATATTAGTTATGTTGCCTATCTGGCTTATGCTACATTCATGTTATGATTTTCTTAATTGATATTATTTGAGGTATTTCAAATTTAAGATTGCTTTGCTTTATTTATATTGATGCTCTGTTTAAGATTGCTTTTAATTTAAATTAGATATTTTCTCCCTTTTGGCTTTGGTTAGGTAATTGGTAACACTTGAGTTGTCAAACTCAGGAGTGGTTGAAATTGGCAGATTTTGCTTTAGCTAGGATTGCTCTAACACTAGTCTCTCCACAGGAGTTGACTAGGACTTGAGGATCAAGCTAATTAGTCCACTTGACTTAACTAAGTGGGATTAAAATTCAATTCTCATCACATCTGATAAGGATAACAAGGACAGGACTTTCGGTTCTCATACCTTGCACAAATTTCAAATTTCAAAAAAAAAATTCAAATTTCAAAAATTTAAAATTCAAATTTCAAAATTTAATTTTCAAATTCAAAATTTAAATAACCTTTTAATTTCAATTTGTTTTTAATTTTTTTAATTTTTATTTTCTACTATGAACTCTCACCCCTTTGGCTATGAGTCTGGTTACAATAATGTTGCAGGAAGAAGAAATTACAATGAAAACAGGCATCAAGGTTGGAACAATCAAAGATGGGAGGAGCCACAAGGATTTGATCAACCCTCATGGCAACAACCACCTCAAATGGACTATCAACAACCACCACCATATGCATATGAACCCTTTCCTCAACACAATTTTGAAGCACCATACTCACAAGCCAACTACCACCATTCACCTCCATACGACCCTAACCCTCAACCACCATACCAACCACCTTATGAGCCATATGAACCATATATAGAACCACCCCAATTCCAATCCAATCACTCCCAACCACCACCACTTTCTTTTGTAGCATGTCCAAGTCCGGCAACCCGAGAAGCAGAGGATCGCCTAAGGGAAACAGTAATTAAATTTCAGGCAACCGTTCAACAACTGGAGCAAGCATTAATTCAATGAGCTTCTAGACGCTCAAATATGCAAGGGTCAGCCACAGCCCCATGTGAACAGTCTAACGAAGAGCGTAGCATGAAGGAGATACTAGAGGCTCCAGTGGACAAGACAGAGCATGAATTCATACTAGAACAAGTAGAAGAAGTTGTCATTGTTCAAGAAGAAGAGTTGGTTGAAGACTTAGGAGATGCAGAACCTCCATGGGAAAGTCCAGTCATAGAAACCCCTTCCAAGACGTTTGAAATTGATGCTAAGGAGGGTGTACAACCTCCAAAGCATATCACAGTTAAAGACTTGGAAGAGGTTGATCAAGAGATGGAGTTTCAAGAAGAAGAAACACAACCTCCCATGCCCTTGGAAAGCAATGAAGAGGAGATTGAATTGAAAGAGAGCTACCAAGAGGAAGAGGTTGAAATTGAAGAAGCTTTCAAAGAAGTGGTAGTTATCAGAAAAGAGCACAAGGGAGTGGAGCTTGCAATTTCATTAAAAATACCTCCCCCTAAGTTGCCATCATCCTTCACAACATTCAAGTGGGAAAAATTCATATCCCATAGCTTTCTAATCCCACTTGAATATGGGCTACTGGAGACGGATGGTCAACTTAGAGCTCTTTGTGGCATTAAGAGTAAGTGGAAGATGGCCAGTAGTAAGAATTGTCCTGCAAGGTTCATTATGGCTGGAAGCTTTAAGTTTAAACGCAAAGGTTGGTGTAGAGCTCAATTGAATGGGTCTAGGAAGCTGTTTGGTAGCTGCAGTGAGAATTCAAATTACTTATCACCCGGCTGGAAAAATACAGATCCCGACAAAAATGGGTGTAAAAGCAAGGTTTGGGATCCTGGAATCTGTTCTGACATCCAACACCCCGGGAGCCTAAGAATCTTTTTGAAGTTGCTCAAGGGTTTTACATGCTTAGTTTGGGACTTTGGAGGACACTGGAATCACAAACACTGGTGGAGATTCCTGGATGAGTTCAAGCATAAGCCACCATAACAGGAAGCTCATCAAATGTCCAACTTAAGGACTTTAACTAAAAGTGCTAGGTGGGAGACAACCCACCATGGTATGATCGTTCTTTTTTTTTTCATTTTTATTTAGTTTTATTTGTTTTCAAGTTTTATTTTATTTTATTGAACCTGGAGTTTTGCATCACATTCATATTAACACTGCATTCTGCATTTTCTTTTCAGATTAAAAAAAAAAGCGAGCATGCGACGCGACCGCATCAGCGACGCGTCCGCATTGCAAGGAGAGGGGAGAAAAATAAAAATGAACAGAGAGTTTCGCAGGAGCAGCGCTGGAGGCGTGCCAATGGCACAAATCGCCCCACGCGACTGCGTCACCTACGCGGCCACGTGACATGAAATCAGCGTAAAAAGGGTGTATGGCCGAAAGTTGAGCTGGAATTGGACTGGACCCGTGCTAGTAGCACAAGCCCTGCCACGCGAACGTGTCACCCACGGGTCCGCGTCATATTGGAAATAAGGCCACCCGCGCAATCGCGTCAACCACGCGACCGCGTCACCCAGAATTTTGGCAAAAAGAGTTTCGAACAGAGAGTTGTGCGACCGCAAGGTTGCACTCGCGCCACTAGCACAAATCAAGTCACGCGATCGCGTGCCCCACGCGTTCGCATCACCTGACCTTATTGCGCACCACGCGACCGCGTCACCCACGCGATCGCGTCGCTAGCGTCGCACAACCTACCTAGATTAGTGCCAATTTTCTTATCTTTTCTCTTCTAATCCTAATTTCTTCCTTCTCTCTCCTTTCTCACTTTCTTTTTCTACTTCTCATTCTTGTTATCTTTATTTTATTTTATTTATTTGCATACTTTCATTCATTGCATTTTAATTTTGTGCATATTTTTATTTTTCTAAAATTATTGGTGTTCAAATGTTCTTATTCAACTGTTATATCTTTTCTGGTATTATCTTGGTGCTTATGACTTGTTTTATTCTAATTGGGTAACATTATTTAAATCAATGCTAATTTTTATGATACTTGTACTCCTCTTGCATTGACATGTACTTATATTGATATTTTCATTACCCACACTCTTCCCCTTTGTTGCAAATTTTGCACCATTGGTATGCCATGGCTTCTATTGTTTTCTCACGTACATGTTGAAGCTTCCATGTAAATGAGACCCTTATCATTTGGCATTAACCCATACTTCTTTTATTTTCTTATCTCTATTTCTGGGTTACTCTTCTTCCCTTTTTCTTTCAGGATGGCCACCTGGAAGGATTTACATGGTTACATTATTTAACCATAAATATTTTATTCCTGTGTGTTCCCTTCTCTATGATTGTAATCTATATTTTGTTCCAACACATATGTCCATTATTTAGTGTATTTACATGTTTGCATATGATTGAGGCCATTATTTGATTTTAGCTCACTTATCCCAAATAAGCCTATCCTTTAAATCACCCTTGTCAGCCACTTTGAGCCTTTTAACCCCCTCTTGTTCTGTATTTTACCACATCACTAGCCTTAAAGCAGAAAAACAATTAAATATCCCAATTGAATCTTTGGTTAGCTTAAGATAGTGTGTTAATTAAGTATGGGGAAACTGTGGGAACATGGGTTAATAAAGGAAAAGTATAATGTTTCTAATTTATTTGAATATCAGGAATTTGGGAACCTACTCATGAAAAACCAAAATAGAAAAATAATAGAAAATCCATGTGCATTGATAAGTTATGTTTGTTTTCCTAAAAAAAAAGAGAGAGAAAAAAAAAGAGAAAAATCTAAAAATACTCAATAAATAAGTAAATAAGGGGACAAAATTACCCCAATATTAAGTTTAATAAAAGATCAATACACATGTGATAAAAATTAAAAAAAATTTGGTACATGAGTATGGGAATTATACAAAAGTGAGAATTATGGGTAGCTAGGCATGAATTTAAAAGTATATATAATATATGTATATTAGGTGAGAGTTTAGGTTAATTAAAGATTCAATTTATAAAGCTCACTTAGCCATATATATACCTTTACCCTTACCTTAGCCCCATTACAACCTTGAAAAAGACCTCATGATGTTTGCATTGGTATATTAAATTTTGTTGATTGGTTAGATGAAGAACAAAGTTTAGAAAGCATGACTAGAGAAGAGTAGAGTGAATTAACCTATACACTTGAGAGATTAGAGTGATATACACTTCCAGTGAGGGTTCAACGCTTAAATTCTATGTTCCTTGCTTTCATGAGCTGTCTTCTTACAAGTTCACTTGCTTTTTATTGTATGATTTGGATTAGTGAAAATTGGTTTGTATTTGTCTTGAAGAGCTTATTTACTTTTTAACCAAGTAGGTAGAATCATTTCACATTTAGTTGCATTCATATAGATAGGATTGTATTTCATACATTCTATCATTCCTCTTTACCTTTATAGCTTCTCTTGAACTTAGCATGAGGACATGCTAGTGTTTAAGTGTGGGGAGGTTGATAAACCACTATTTTATGGTTTATCTTGTGCTCAATTGAGTGGATTTCATCAACTCTTTACCCACTTATTCATATTATTTGCATGGTTTTACATTTGCCTTCCTAATTATGTGCTTTGATTGAAAACATGCTTCTTTGATCTTATATTTGCTTATTATTAATCCTCTCTTATTACCATTAGATGCCTTGGAGGATGGAAAGGAAGCATGCAAAAGTGGAAGGAATACAAGAAGTTGGAGAAATTGCTAAGCTGTCCAGCCTGACCTCTTCGCACTCAAACGGCTATAACTTTAGCTACAGAGGTCCAAACGACGCGGTTTCAGTTGCGTTGAAAAGCTAACGTCCGGGGCTTCGATTTGATATATAATATGTTATAGTTTTCCTGACGCTAGGCGACGCGACTGTGTGATCCATGCGGCCGCATCGCAGTGACGGAAATCCAGCGTGGCAAAATTTGAAACCAGCGAATTCCGGACTGTTTCTGACCCAGTTTGCGGCCCAGAAAATACAAATTAGAGGCTATAAAGTGGGGGACTGCATCCATTCATGAGGAGGCTCTCATATTTATAATTTTAGGAGTAGATGTAGTTTTTAGAGAGAGATGTTCTCTCCTCTCTCTTAGGATTATGATTTAGGATTTCTCTTAGTTTTATGAGTGACTCTCAATCCCAGGTTCAACGTTCTTTTACTTTATATTTATCTCTTACGTTCAGATACTTTAATGCTTATATTAGTTATGTTGCCTATCTGGCTTATGCTACATTCATATTATGATTTTCTTAATTGATATTATTTGAGGTATTTCAGATTTAAGATTGCTTTACTTTATTTATATTGATGCTCTGTTTAAGATTGCTTTTAATTTAAATTAGATATTTTCTCCCTTTTGGCTTTGGTTAGGTAATTGGTAACACTTGAGTTGTCAAACTCAGGAGTGGTTAAAATTGGCAGATTTTGCTTTAGCTAGGATTGCTCTAACACTAGTCTCTCCACAGGAGTTGACTAGGACTCGAGGATCAAGCTAATTAGTCCACTTGACTTAACTAAGTGGGATTAAAATCCAATTCTCATCACATCTGATAAGGATAACAAGGACAGGATTTCCGGTTCTCATACCTTGCCAAGAGTTTATTTTACAGTTATTTATTTATTTTTATTGCTCGAAAATATACCTGTGCGCATTGCCCAAACTTCTAAAACCCCCAATTTACAATCTTCATAACCAATAATAAGAACATACTTCCCTGCAATTCCTTGAGAAGACGACCCGAGGTTTGAATACTCGGTTATCAATTTCAAAGGGGTTTGTTACTTGTGACAACCAAAACGTTTGTATGAAAGGACTTTTGAAGGTTTAGAAACTATACTTGCAACGAGGATTTATCCGCAAATTTCTAGACCACGCAAAAGTTCTCTCATCATTGAGTCATGAGATCGAGGAAGAGTTGGTGGCAGAAAACCAAGCCGCTACTCTCCCAGCGGTGACATTGAATGGAGGGACTGGTGGGTTGGGTGTGTTTGTTGATAATGATGGTGCAGAAGACGTTGATGAAGAAACTCGTGATAGAGATGACATTGTGAATAATAGTGGCATGGGTTTTGGCACAAAGGGAACAACATTGACAAAGAGACACGGAGAGCTATCGGAACACGATGAAGAAGTAGTTGGTAAGAGGGTGGTTGATGATGGTGGTTCGGACAAGAATGAAGGAAGTAAGGAAAACAGAACTAATATTTTGGAGGAGCATATGCTTGAAAATAGAAAAACTTGGGACCTAGCATTGGAATCAGGTGTAATTTTATACAATAAAAAAGATGATATTATGGCTATTCTCCAAGCACAGAATGAAGATATTACTCAGAAAAGAAGACTGGCAAAATAGAAAGAGAAAGCAAGACGCTGCAGGCCCAAAAATAAAAAAATGTGTGTAATAATTTATTAAAATAATTTGTTCTTGGAACGATAAGGGGTTAATGAGTGATGAAAAATTAAGCATAGTCAAAAACCTCAACAAAAAATTTAAGTTGAATACGTTGGGCTTGTTTGAGATTAAGTGGCGAGTAGTGACGAAATTTGATGTAATAAGAATTTGGGAGAGTGATGCTGCGGGACGGAGGGTGCCTCAAGTGGTTTACTGTTAATTTGGGATGAAATAATATTTAAAATGAGTCGTTGTCATAAAGTGGTGTTTTGGTTGTGTGTTGAAGGGGTCTTACTAAAAATAATTTCAAATATGCTTTATGTGGTGTATGGAGTTCATACAAGAGAAGAGAAATTTGTTGTGTGGGAGAAATTGAGTTATATTGCAGAGTTATGCCAGCCTTTATGGGAGACTTCAACAAAATTGTGCAGGTGGAGGGGAAAAAGAATGCTGTCAGATTAACATAATTTTAGTAAGAATTGATAAAAGAAGATATGCAACTGGTGGACATTTCGCTTAGCGATCTTACAATTGGATTGACAGAGTTTTAATAAGATTAAGGTGGTTGAAGATGTTTTCACGAGTACAAAATTAGGAGTACAAAATCAGAAGTACACCATAAGAAGGAGGAGCACAAAAAACAGTTGATGAGTTTTTTTTGCAATGTTTTTTCTTTTTTAACTTTTCTATTTACTTGTTGTTATTCTTACAAAAACTGAAATTCGCATAGAAAAAATAGTTATATATAATCGCGCATTCTCTCAAAAATTAATTAGAGGTAATAACGTGTGGAGTTGAACTAAATTAAAGCAACTTAATTATATTTAGTTGGTTAAATAATTTGTATGTAAAGTTTTATTGTAATTAATAATTACGAACAAAAGAAAAAAAATTATAACTCCGTTCGACTTCTAAATTTTGATCCCAAAACATTATTGGTAAATGGTAACAAATTCAATTGATGTTACACCTTACAACTCAAAAAATTGCATATTATATTCATGTAATAACAATGTCAGCCTTTTTTTTTTTAACTAAATAAAAAAAAGCCAGACTTGAGCAACACTGCCAAGTGCCAACACAGGGTGGTTAACGGCGGTAATAATAATTATTAATTCATAAACAATTATATTTACTAATGCTAGCCTCAATTTTCTAAAGGCATATTTCGTTTACAATGTATATTTAAAAAAAATTAAAATAATAAAAATATTAATATTATCAATAATTCAAACTTTTAACATGCAATTAGTACATAAAAAAATTGATAGAAGAGATTAAAATAAATATATTTGATCAATTAATACTCAAAAAGGTTGATGGAATAGTGGAAAAAAAAATCAAAACAGTTATCTCTCATGTGGATAGTGGAAGATAACGTGTGAGAGATAACCGTTTCAATTCTCTCCACCTTATCCCATCAATCTCTCTAACGATTATTTTTATTTTTTAAATTTAAATCAATTCAATTGGATTATAATTTAATTTAAAATTTTTTAAAATTGATATACTTTTAACTGCCCATTATTAATAGTGCGCTGGAAACGTGTGTCCATTATTAATAGTGTGCTGAAAACATGTATCCATTTTATTAAGTGTGTTGGAAATATATTTGTAACTACCCATTATCAACAGTGGGCAGCACATTTGTTTTATTCCATATTTACTCACTCCTTTTTGTTTTTTGGTACGAGAGTACATATAAATTTTATTTCTTGCATGAGAGTACATAAAAATTTGAAATATAATTTAAGTAAAATAAATTTCATATTATATACTAATAGAGTTAGAGTAGTGACATGCATTAACTGGGTCATCGAATAAATCACGTGTATTTAAATTATATTTTAAATTTTTAAATAGTGGGTAGTTAGAAAAGAGGTAACCGTGTTAATAGTGGGTAGTTTAATGGTTTTTAAATAAATGTGTTAATCCCTATCATTTAAAATGGACTAAAATTGATCAAATATATCCATTTTAATCTCTTCTACCAATATTTTATGTATTAATTGTATGCAAAAAATTTAGATTATTGATATTATTAATATTTTTTATTATTTTCAAATTTTTTTTAAAAAAATACATATATCTCATTTACACTAAGTGTTTCAAAAAAAGGGGGTTATAGTGACGTATAGGGGTGTGCATGGGTCGGGTGAAACCGGTTTGATGTGACCCAGACCCGGTCCGAAATATATACCGGGCCTATTTGTTAGACCCGAACCCGACCCTAGACCCGATGAAACCTATACACTTTCGGGCCACGATTATACCGGGTAAAAACCGGGTGAAAACCGGGCCCGTTAACATTATATTACCTTGATACCTTCTTGTAAGTTAGCATGTAAAAATATCCAAATTTCCAAGACTCCAACCATTATTTGACATGGTAAAATTCACTTAGAAAAATATAATAAGAAGTAACTCTTCTCTAAAATTAAAGTATAACCATAATCAATACTAATATTGCCTAATAACACCAAATATTTAAATCAATACAAATAACACAAAATTATGCATTAGTCTAAAGTCTTATGCATTTTAAACATAAAACATTAACTTATAGTCTTATATATAATAACTAATAACACAAAATATTAAGGTTTACAATACTTAAATTTCACATAATAATAGCCATCATCCATCACTAATAACACAAAATATTAATTGTGTATGATGACCATGCCACCGGGCCGATTTCGGGTGACCCGAGCTATGACCCGGACCCGACCCGAAATAATGACCGGGTCTACTTTTGAGACCCATACCCGGCCCTAGACCCGATGAAATCACATCAAATTAGTCCCTAAAGTGCTCGGGACCGGGCCGGATCTTCGGGCCGGGCCGGGCCATGCACACCCCTAGTGACGTAGGTCTGTTTATAGCCTAGATCAACTTAAGTTTAATGGACTCTCTATCGAACTACTAAAAAAAATTAAAAGTATCAAGAAATGAAATCCTATACACCTTAAAGTTTATAAGATAGGCCGAAAAGAGAATTTGTTTTATGTCTCTTTACTCATTATTATCTTGTTTACAGTGTAAACGAGATAAACACGTGTCGCATACACCTCTTTTAATAAATAAAATACATGCAAAATTATCTGTAAATGAGATAAGAGAGAAATATTTATTTCGGTAAATATTTTTTATAGAGGAGTGCTAAGGGCCAGCACTTTTGTTAAATTCTGGCCGGCACTTAAGCATCAATAGAAAATTGAATGATTCTATATCATTAGATACAATCTCACACCATTAAAAATATTATTGATGACTAATTAATGGCTAAAAATTACAAAATCTACTGGCCCTAGACTTTCTCTTTTTTAAATTATTTATTTTAGTAATTATTAAATTTATTTTATTTATTTAAATAAAAAATCCCCGTGCAATTCCCATACCAATTACCGTTAAAAGGTATTTCTTCTTCTTCTTCTTCTTCGCTTTGCTTTAGGCTTTCCTCATATTCGTTCCAATGGCGGCCATAACCCGCCTCGTGAAGCGCGCCTCCCCTTCCCTCTCCGTCTCTTCCACCGCGGCAAGAAGGCTCTTCTGTTCCGAATCCAGCTCCCACGCGCCGCCGCAGGATCACTTCCACGCCCCGCAGCGCAAGGATCCGAAGGACAGGAATGTGCAGTGGGTGTTCCTTGGGTGCCCCGGCGTCGGAAAGGGCACCTACGCCAGCCGCCTCTGCAACCTCATCGGCGTCCCTCACATCGCCACCGGCGATCTCGTCCGCCACGAGCTCGCTTCCAAAGGCCCCCTTTCCTCTCAGGTTCCCTAAACCCTTCTTTTTACTTTTTAACCTGTTCCTAATTTTTTTAAATTTGACGGAAAATTTGACCTTTATGTTATATGATTTTGGTTTTGAGTTGAACTTTAAAGTGTTAATGGCGTAGTGTTATCAATTTTATACTTGTGATGTCGCATATCTGGATAGTATTCCTTGTGAAGTGATATTAAAAATGTGTACCTTCTGTCTCTGATAAGCTATATGGATAGATGTAGTGATGCAATCGTATGATCCTGTGGTACAGGATTGTTATTATGGGGTTGACATCTGTGTAGTAAAGAAGAAAAAAAAAAAACATTGATTTTGAGAGCTTGAATCTATAAATTTTTGTTGGACGTAGTTTTTGCTGGAACTGGATCTTAATTCTTAATCTGGTTGTTGGAGTTGAAAATTCTAAAACTCTTCTGATTGTAGATAATCTTCAAGGGTGATGATTTGTGCCATAATTTGCCACTTATCGTGATGTTTTTTATTTTTTATTTTCATGATAATCTGTGCAGTATACATCTAAATTTGGATTTGGCCGTCCTCGGTTACTTTAACAATTTAATTATTGAGGTTCTTGCGTTCTCTTTTTCTACAAGTGTAGCATATTCTGTTCTTTTGATTGCATGTGGAATTTATTTTATTGGGTTTATATGGGGATTTTTCAAAGGTTGAATTTTGGGGGAGTTTCAACTTTTCGCTGAACCAAATTATTGATGTCTTGATTGTCTGTTTAAAAACAAAAAGAAAAAAAAAAAAAACATAGCTCCAGCGAATTGATCCTTAACCATACCTATACTTTTAAAAACCTGCTTGTTAGAAACAAGAGACAAGAGACTAAACTGAAGAAAGAATTTGTGTATTATTGAGTGTATTCAAGTTGTTTATTCAAGTTGTCTAGAATGATATAATATAAAAGGATATTTAGGTACTAAGATAATCGTAATAATAAAGACGTAATCTCCTATAATAAATATTCAGATATACTAAATAATACTAATTGATCCTAATTGATTTTAATTATATTCTAACACTGCTTTTCAAAAACAATTTTAAAACTAATCTGTGTATTTATTAAAACCAGTTTCTATCAAGGTCTTTTTTTTATTTTTAAAGAAAATCCTCTTTAAATACTGTCTATTTTTAGAACCTGTTCAATTTTCCTCTGTTTTTCTCTCTCACGTGTTCTTGTATGTGATTACACTCCTTTCCTCCTCCTCCTCGCTCTCTATTTATGGCCTTGGTCATTTGGTGCTACATCCACCCTTGATGATGCCTTCGTCCTCTTCGTCATGCTCCATTAGTACAGATCTCGGTGATGATTACCACAACCAATAGTGGAAAGCTTTATTATAATGTCAATCTTTTATTATTGATGTCTAAGCATCTTTTTTTTTTTAAAATCATTTTTAAAGTCACTGAGTATTTGAAATTGTAGATTTTGACGAATGTTGATATCTTCTGAGCTTTTAATGATGCTTATTAATGGTACTTCAAGAGGTCATAGTGTGCCCTAATTTTTATCTGTTCATTTTGAGCTGACAAGGGTGAATCGCAGGTGAAATGGTTTTGAGAACTAATTATTAGGGCATATAGCTAACATCTAACATGTGCCCTTAGGGCATATGATAAAGTTATAAATTAAGAAAGTCTTTATAGAAAAGAATGCAAAATTTAGATTCTCAATGCATTTGTTGTGCATTTATTAAAATAAAGTATTTAAAACTTTCTATTACTAACAACCTTAACTTGGTTAGCTAAACCCATAAATAAATATTAATTTTCTGTTACGAATTATACATAATAAGACCATATAGTTATATACTGTTTTCCTGTTTTGTCATTCACAGTTTAACACAATCTCTTTGGTCTCTAAATGCAATTTATGGTTTCTTTTACAGCTATCAGAAATTGTAAATCAAGGTAAATTGGTATCAGATGAAATTATTATAAGTTTATTATCAAAGAGGTTGGCTGATGGGGAAGCTAAAGGCGAGTCCGGATTTATTCTTGATGGTTTTCCTCGAACAATAAGCCAAGCAGTGAGTATCTCTATATTTCGTTATTGTTACACCTCCATAGCACCGCGCATCAATATTGATAGTGGGTTATAATTTGCAAAGCGCAAATTTTAATGAAAAGTATGTAGGAGTCTTGTTAGAATGGATAGTATGATTATTTCAGAAATAACCTATCTTACCTAGGTTCTTTGATATTTTTTTTTTTACAGCTAACCAACTACTACTTTTCACCAAAACTATAAGTTAATTGAATCATGCCTTGTGTCATCATTAAAAAAAAATCTTAATGATGACAACAATTAACAGCTACCTTACAGGTCAAAATTCAAACTCTTCAGTTTATGTCAACACATTTGTGTGATATATCAAAATAATCTAAACTGATAATGGATCAAAAGTAAATGCAAAGCTCCGAATAACCAATTTTTCTCATCTCATCCTTTGATATTTCTTGAGACTAAGTAGCCAAACAGCAGCTTATTTTTCTGCCAACCGTCTCAAACTCTCTTCACCACCCTCCCAACCTCTAACATGTTAGTTTTCTATAGCAGCTGTTTATTTGAATAATGTGCATAAAATTTTTATTGCCTTTTTCTTGTGCTCAGGAAATATTGGAAAGAGTAATTGACATTGACTTGGTAGTCAATCTGAAGCTCCAAGAAGAAGCACTGCTTGCAAAATGCCTGGGTAGGAGAATTTGCAATCAGTGTGGTGGAAATTTTAATGTTGCTTCCATTGACATCAAGGGTGAGAATGGGAGCCCCGGAATGTTTATGGCTCCGCTTCTTCCTCCAGCTCATTGTATGTCAAAGCTCATTACTCGTTCAGACGATACTGAAGCTGTAGTTAAAGAAAGGCTTCGCATATACAATGAAATGGTATTTTCCCTGTTATTGTTATTATTATTCAATTGACTTAATTAAGCTATTGGCAGTTTGAGTTCGTTGATTCTTTGAAATACTGCTTATGACTTTTTTTTTTTTAATTATGGAAGCATGTGATGGATCAGAATAAAGCTGCAGAGTTAAAACATTTCTAATTTCTTGTTGCTTCTCATTACCTTTTGACTTTGTTGTCTATTTTCCCCCATTCATTTTAAACATTCTTGTAACTTTTTTCTGTCATGAATGCAGAGTAAGCCTGTGGAGGAATTCTACCGTAGTCGAGGAAAACTATTGGAGTTTAACCTTCCCGGAGGGATCCCAGAATCTTGGCCAAAATTGCTGCAAGCTCTTAATCTCGATGATTATGAGGAGAAGCGGTCCGCTGCAGCATAAGAAGTTGTATTATTGTACCATAAAAAATGACTATTTCATTCTTTGCATGCATATGTATATTGCATGCTTCACAATTTTGCAGGAAAGGAAACAGAACCATTGTTTGGACCTAATAATATGATATCAGGAAGTGTGATAATCTGAGAAAACTTCTGCACTATTGGGATTTCTATTGTTTTTTCAATTGGCTATATGGCAAAGCATAATTGCTTTTGATTAGCAATAAGCTTCAATTATAGAACTGATACTTGTTATTGAGTTGTAACTTAAACTCATGATATATAATTAAGACAGGGTCAAGGGATTTAATATTATTTTACTGGAGTAATTCCCAGGAAGACCTAATTATTGATGATATCTTGCTGATTTAATGTGTTGCTAATTTCACACTGCTAACTNGGTTCAATCTAATATTGTATTTGTGTTTTTCTATGTTGGTAACACTAGCAGTTGTGTGAATTTCACAAACGAATATTTGAACTTGTCTTTGAAATTATTTTGAGAGAATTAGTAGTAAGTACCATTAGTCACCAAAAAAAGTAGTAAGTGCCACTAGTAAAGGTTAATTAAAAAGAGAGATCAAATATGCTAAAATTATTAATAAGGATCATAATACACATAATTTAAGGAGAAGGGCTATGTTGTTTTCAGACAATATTATCCTTCAACATCACATTCTCCTCTAATCTACCATATTTCATCTTCCCAAAATTAAAGTTCTTAAATTCCCAATTTTGCTAAGACCAAAAAAAAAAAAAATTCCCAATTTTGCTATCTATGGACTATCCCATTATATTTATAATCCATGAACCTAAATTCATTTATACTATCATAAGGATTGGATGAACTTTTTTATTTACATTCATGATCTCGATAACTTCATCATTAAGTTTGCGTGTTTTATTTATTTTTCAAATTTTTTTTAGAACTTTCTCACTTTAATCAAGTACATGAAAGAGTAGGAAAATTCCATAATATAGGCTAAAGGTCCTTTAGGATAATTTTCCCAATTATTTTTCTTCTAAATTTCTTAGTATGATAATATGTTTTTTTTTTCTTTTTTTTTTTAAAGTCAGATAATAAGGGGCTTTGAATT